>NC_053195.1:11289978-11599348 GCF_905163445.1 Pararge aegeria
CCTGAGAGTTCTCCATAATGTTGTCGAAAGTGCGTGAAGTCCAACAAACCACACTGGGCAAGCGTGGTGGGCTACAGCTTTAAACCGTTTTCAATTCGGGAGGTGACCCGTGCCCTGTAGTGGGCCGGTAATGAGTTGATGTAAAAAAAAAAGACGGTTTTTGTTTTTTATTAACGATAGGCCAGCGCTTGACGACAATGATGCCCATTAGAAAGCAACGATGAGGTCTAGGCATGAGCGCTTGCGTAGTTGAGCCTTATATTATTATTAACTCTTGCTTTGAAGGTACTCAAATTATACGTGGCAGTCATTTTAATAATTGATAAATAATTGCCATAAAAGCATGAAAGTTTAATTTGTATTTTATACCCTGAGAAGATCAAAAATATTATCTTAATAATGTTTCTAATGTGTTTTCTTTAATAGTCGAACTCTAATAGAAAATCATGTCCCTGACTGACTCACCGAGAAAATTTTCATGTTCTTGTACCTATTGTTCGTTTTTGGTTTCCCCTTTTCCCTTATTTCATTTGTTTCTTAATTAATTATTAAAAAGTAAAAGTTAACCAATTTTTTTTTTTCGTCTTAAAATAACTAAGTTTGTACCTATTAATGAATAACTAAGTCTGTAGGTAGTGTAAGCTACAGGCACGGATTATACATTAGGGGGGTGGCATAGTGTAGCTCGCTTGGCAGACTTTTGTGTTTTTAGTGAAGAATATATATCTTCTTTCTCTTCTTCTTGCTCCTGCACTATAGGTGGGCACATTATGTCTTCTTCAAACTTAAAAATAGAATAATAATAATAATTTGGGTTTTAGCATTTTTTTTAAGATCGGCCTGCCTGACCAAACCCTCCCTTCGAATGTTTTGTGCGGCGATCAAATAACCGCCGCCTATCGGTTAATAGAGTAGTAAAATATGATATAGCAGAAGAGATTTTGTGAGTGAAGATTTATCTTTTAATAATTACCGAAAAGATTATAAAAATAAACATGTAGTGGGTATTAAAAGCCATGAAGCTGGGAGAGCTTAGATAAAGAAGGCCCTTGCTCAGAACCGGGTCGTTAATGTATTTACTAAGGTAGATAGGTACTTGTTACCAAGCAAAGAGCCCAAATTACTCTCCATAGTCATAATGAATCATCACACTTGTAACTTGTTGTGATTCAAATTAGCTCATGAATCTGTATGAGTTGCTCATCTCCAAGGAGTTTGACCTTAAAGTTTTATAGGCACTTTAATGTTCAGAATGTTCGGAGAATCGAAATTTTAGTATTGAAATAACTATAAAGCGTAGAACTATAGTTACTCATCGGCACTTTCATGATTCAGAACTACGAGTAGATAAATCGTGGAATAAATTTGAATATATGCCAAATATAATCGAAAATCAATAAATATTTAAGTACAATTTGTTTTTCTTGAAAAATGTTCATTTTTGAACACTTAATGAAAGGTATTATTGCTTGTTTTCAGTAAACACATGCGATGTTTTATGAAATCCAAACTGAAATTGAACGTTTTGATAATTTCACGATGATGTAGCTTTTGAGCTTAAATATCAATTGTTTGATAGGTAGCTATCGTAATTTGATGTAGATTATGAGCTAAATCTTGTTTGCAGCTTCCTTTTCATACAGTAAATAATACATACCACAGATAATTATAACAGCTATCCTGGATTTAACTAGGATAGAGTTTATATCTTTACGTACGAGTAGGTATTCATATATTATGTTCTGTATAATGCGACATAGTGGAACTATAAGCACCTATGTTTTGTAGTGTCTATATTCTCATTGATTCCATAATTCTCATCAGCAAATTAAATGTTGGTTTTGCACATTTCGTATTTTTATGTGAGCAGCATTAATTATTCTAATTAAAGTAGAAAATGTTGGCATAAAGTTTAGAATTTCGTATTTTCTGGCAACTTTATTGGCGCCGATAAGATAGTAGAATGCATCGCCATATCTTTTTTCACTTTTACTCTTGACCTACTTCACTATATATAGGGCGCCGCGTACATGGCGCGGGCGGTGCCGCCCTGGAAACTTGCACCACGCTTCGATATGTATAGTTGCCAAAATATTCCATGCGTTTGGATGCGGAATTTTCACTGTCACTTTCTCTGCAAATATTGCGCTCAAGTTCATAACGTAATAAACCAATATTGGAAACTGGATAGAATTTGGCTTCGTTGATTTCCTCACGATATTGTATCGTTATTGCTAATTTACACCAGAGAATTTATGCATTACTAAGCTACGGATGTGTGTCAAACCTATTAATGGAATTGAAATTAATGGAATGGAAAAAACCCATAAATTTTTTATTGGCTTGGCTAAGTAAGCTGTTTCTAATATAAATAGGTTTAGTGAAGTTAGGTTTTTTGTCATTTCAAGTTCAAGTCAGTGGAAGCTACACTGTGCGTCCGAAGCGAGGGAGAGATTTTAAAGACCTCAGTAGTTAGTTAGTTACCTAGTCAGTTAATATATAACAAATTCAGAATACTTTTAAGAGATCCCTGAAAATAGTTAATGAACTTTATTTGCGCTTAGCTGCATAAAAAAATTAAAAAGACGTAGGTTTTTTTTATAACAACGTGACTTTTTACTATAAACAAACAACATTCAAAAAGGTATTTTTAAAAACGTGATCAAAACACAGAGTAACTAAGTAAGGTTTGTGAAAAAGAATGTAAGTTTCACAATTAAAAATTTGTTGCCTTGGCTTCGTTAATGATTCAGAAAAAAATGTAAGTTACATCTAACTTTATCTTACTTCAATATTTTTCTTTTGTGCTACTTGTTATTTTTAGAAAAGGCGAGGGTTGAAGAATGCCGATAAATAACTTCCCCTGATATTTTTTTCCCTTTCACTCGTGAAAACACGTGGCAGGAAAGAGTAGATACTGGCATTCATTTATATTTAGGTAAATCTATGGCTTGACACAATAAAATTCTGCCTACCTACGCAACTTTGGTGAAGTTCTATTGGCCACCGTTGGCCACATAAAGTTATAGTTTAAGTAGTACCTAGTAGAGCTTTTTATAACAGAGCTCGTTCGAGAATGTTCGGGCTTAGCACTTACGCCTCAGGTATATGTACCTACACAGGGATGCACTGTGCACGGGTCGTGATCCTTGCATGCCCTGTTATCCGAACTCTGTTTATAGGCGATAGTTTCCACTTACTCATCAACATCCGCTTAGTCGTCAGTTATAACTATAAAAAAATATACAGAAAAGGTAATTGAATTGTGCAATTCATTAATACAATCGTAATAAGTAAAATAAATAGCATATGCGACGTTTATATGTGGCATGCCCAAATCGTATCTACAATATTATTGTTACGATATATTGTTCAGCAAACACCCTCTCCGATTTCAATGTCGTGCTACTATAAAAGGCGCTGTTACGAAACGCACCTGTTGTATCAATATTTGTGAAGCTGAAAGGATCTTTGAGTACACGGGAATCGGTATTGTTGTGCAAACTAAATGAGCTTCTTAATAGGTTGATCATACATGTGTTTTAACAATGGATACAGTATTATTATTTATTATTATTCAGATCTTGAGGCCAATGATATAATTACGAAATTAGTCAAAGTCAAAAATATTTTTATTCAAGTAGGCCCCATAGGTGGCACTTGATGCGTATATTACATGAGAATTACACGGTAGTGAGATGATGGCGATAACCATATTCGTAAACTTAAAACTAAAGCTACGAGGGTTCCAAACGCGTCCTGGTCTAAGAAGAAGCCCACAATAAACTTAGCCGGGTGTTTTTTTTTGTTGTCACCATTTCACATTGTCATTTAAAACTATTAGCAAGAGCAATCATTCACACCCAAGCTTATACAATAAGCTAGCAGACATTGTACGAAACGCATAAATATAAGTAACTTCAAAGAACCGCATCAAAATCGGTCGACGTAGTTTTAACAAAATGGTACGTAATAATTGGAATGCAGTGCACTTTTGTAGCCAAGAGTCATTTAACTTAATCATCTAAAGGCCAGCTCAGAAACTGCATTCAAATAGGTCCATACGTTTGTACGCTATACACATGCACGAAGACAGACAAACAAACAGTTCATCACACTTATTGCGTCGAAGTTTAAAAAAAACAATGTAAACTTAGCGCTAACGAATATTAATGACAAAGCAGTAGTAATTGTTTATTTACTGGCGCAATTTTATTTTAAGGTTGCGGTTATGTGGCTTTTTGTTTTTTACCGATAAATAACAATGGCGTTAGGAAGGGTCCTAACGTTATTGCTTGGTGTATTTAAAAATATATTATACCTACCAGTCGTTGCCCGCGACTTCGTTCGCATGGAAACTTTGATGTATACATATATGCATTTTAGTGTTGCCCAAATGCAAGAACAAGACGAGACTTAGCCAGTCTTGGTCTTGGTCTTGCGCCAATACACCTGGTCTTGGTCTTGGTCTTGGTCTTGCGCTCCCAGTCTTGGTCTTGGTCTTGGTCTTGCAGCAAGAGTCTTGCAAGTCTTGCAATTACCTATTAGTCTATTACTATTTATTAAAGTTTACTTTAAATCTTAGAAAAACGTATTAGAATTGGAACATTGTGAGCTTGAATTAACATAGCCATAGTAAAGATCAAGCAGATTAATAAATAACTGAAGATTTGATAAGAAATTCGAAAAATCAACTGACCTATATGTCGTTTTCCATGGAAGTAACTGTTTCTTAATAAACATTTATGATTTATAAGCTTACATTTGCTAAAACATGTAAAAAACCAAATTAATTACAATAACTTGACTGTATTTTAAAGAACAATACTTATCTGTCTAGAAAGAGATTGAACCCTCAACTTATAAGAAATTTAATAAAAGAGTTTTACGATTTATCATTTATTTGAATAAAAAATAAAATACAACACAAATCAACAGCTTTATCATTAGGTTATGATACTTTATATCAATTCTTTTGACCAAGAATTAATACAAAGTAACCATCTGGCTGACTCATCACTTAACCTATTTCTATGTTTTCTAATTACTAATGATGCTTTAGAAAATAACCTCTCAGCAGGTACTGAAGTTGCAGGTATTGAGAGAAAATCACGGGCCATTTTCGATAAAATCGGATACTCTGTCTCATGCGTCCTCCACCAATCTAAAATCACCAATCTGAAACTTATTTATTCTTTGGAACACCTGTAGGTACTCTTAAAATTCGAAATTATTTTGCATGAATAGTGTCAAATGTTATGATTTCGGCGCGGCGGCAACGATTGTTTTAGATTTCAAAAGAAGCCGCCGGCGGTATCATAACCATGTACTTCCGAAAAGCGGCAAATTTCTTTGAGAAGTAAGTACAAAACCTTTGATGCCGCATTATCAAAGTGCCGATGGTTAAAACATAACTATGCATGCACTCAGTTTGATTTTAATAGATATTTTTTTATTCGCTATGTTTATGGTATTAGTCGTAATGCGCATAGGTCCAGTTTTTCATATTCTTTGATATAGTTTTTTGCGTCTCATAGAATTCCTAAGCGTACCTACCTACCTATACACCGAACTGTTACACCTAACTACTCCGTGAAATAGCGCTAAGTCCTAGCTGCAAGACGCAAGAGTCTTGCAGGCTATGTCTTGTTCTTGCTCAAGTCTTGCTCGGTCAGTCTTGGTCTTGGTCTTGCTAAAAATACGCGGTCTTGTTCTTGGTCTTGGTCTTGCAAAAACGCAAGAACAAGACCAAGACTGCAAGACCAAGACTGAATTTGGGCAACACTAAATGCATGCAGTTTTGTCATTACTCGCTGACCACTGCACTAGGTAACACTATGCAAATGAAGATTTAAATCTCTTACTCTGTGGAAAACAAGTCCAATACTACTATCGTACAAACCGTACATTTTTCCGGGATACAAAGCCTATGCCTATATATCCACCAAGTATAATTATTCTTATAAATAAAAAATATATATGTGCTTAATTTGCCATCCAAACTTTCGCATTTATTAGTATCTACTAGCGCACCCAGCCCGCTTCGCCGGGCTAGATTTTGCTTTACTTTATTTAAACAATAAACTTACATCATTTTTTCCTTGTATTTTCCTTTTTTTTGTTGTGTTGCAATAAAGTTTTTCTATTCTATTCTATTCTATCATTAAATTTTTAATTTAAGTCTCATAATATATTAAATCATTTATTTCTCTCCGTATTCATTCTCTTCTATTCTCTTCTCGAGCGGGTGAAGATCATTATCTACACCCATGTATACACCTTACAATAGAATATCATCATAGCAAAAAAAAAGCTGTATTTGACAGTTCAAAAATAGGAGTGCTCCGATCGTCACCAAACTTTACAGGATTACTCGCCAGTTCAATCCGGAGATTCCCTGAAACTTTCATTGAAATCGGTCCAGCCGTTTCGGATCCTATACGGAACATACCCACACACTTTCTCTTTTATATATATAGATAGATAGATTAAATGTAGCATAATATAAACAAAATTATGATCCTAATCATTTGTTAGCATAACAAATAAACAATGAAAACTCGTCCATTTTATCTGACTGTATACTGTCACGTATTCTTTTAACGGCCGAACTAAGTATATTATTATATATATATAATATACTCGGATCCCTTATTAACTGGTAGATTGGAATGAGTGTTAATTTGGACCTAGGTACCACATCTCAGCTACTACAGTTCCATAATTAGCAAAGAAGCTCAATTTGCTTGCACAAGTTGCACATTCATTTCCGCGTGTCACAGTCCATTCTATTTCCGAAGCTCCTAACTCCGTGATCATTGAGAAACAAACTGATTCCAGCCAAATGTAATGTTGGTTACACTTAGGTAATAGGTCCACGCGACTGTTTCCCTTAAATGGTTAAGTGCTAAAAGAATCACACTTTACTCTGTCACATTAATTTTGCTTGAAATAATTGATTTTAACGCCAAGGCTACTTTGGAAAAAGGCCGCTCATCTCTCACTAGATAAGAAAAAATCTAAAGATTGTTAAACTGTAAAATCATGTTGAAAAAGGGCAATCTGGTGAGTTTCTCGCTGGCATATTTTCGGTAGAACTGCCTCCCGAACCGGTGGTAGAGTCACTACAAACAGACTGACTTGACGTTTCAAAGGTGTTTATGAACTAGGCCTCCTTGAAATATAAGCATTTTGAAATGGAAAGTTTGTGCAGAAAAAATAATTATTTGTTGGTTCATAAAGACGACTGAAGTGAGTTAAATGCAATTTTGCCCACTGTACAACCATATCTTAAAATAACAAATTAGGTACAGGGAATAACAGAAATTCTACGCGAATGAAGTCCTCGTAGTGATATTATTAATGAGAAAGTTTGTGAATACTTTATCCTAAGCCTTATTTGCTATAAATCCGCGAAGCAGTCTGTCCAAAATACGTTCTTTAAAACACGTTTCGCTCTAATACAGGAGATTTGGGCTTATCAGCATACAATTATTATTGCTGTGAAATATACTTACATTGCAATAGAGCGTATTTTAATGCCTCCTCGACAACAGCCAAGGCCAATATGGACAAAAAAAAAACAAAAAAAAAAAAAAATTATAACTGAAAGTGGAAAGGGCGTAATCCCCTATGATTGCCCACTATCGGTGTTAATCCTGCATAATCGCTTCTGTGTCGGATTTTCGGACAAATATCCGAGGTACAGTTTGAAAACTTCTCGAAATTAAATTAGAAATATGCACTCTATCCCGCTGTGCCGCTTTGTCATGATCTGGATTCCGCACATAAACTTTTTCTATCGTAGAGCATCTAAGGAAATCATATGAATCAAACAAGGATTATAACTATTAAAACGCCAGGAGGTATCTTTTCGTCGTGTGAGTCTCTTACGTGATTGCAGTGTATCGAAAAAGCACCCGTATTTATATCCAAATACCCACCGACACAATGTCATGAACATTGTATGTGAATGAAATATAATTTTAATTGTTTCTTAAAAACTATTCATTAATTAACTAAGAATTATTAGCACATTCTTGAAAACGCTAATTAATTTAATTAAATATCTGGCACATATCAAGTTACCTATTAAAAGTTAAATTATTTACAAAACTTTGCAACCCCGTAAACATACATAGGCCTAGACATAATTGAGAAGCTCTGAATAAGCAAGAAACTCAATAATTGTTTTTTTTAGACAACAAATAGACATACTTTAGCAGGTTAGTGGCATGGCAAATATGGCTAATATAGCGTGGCTCACAATTTAGCTGGTCACACTGAACGTTATCGTAGATGTTCACACAGACATTCTCGTAGAAGGATCACACAGACACATAGCTGACACGATAGATTTAGCACAATCACCACTTTTGACAAAACCTTAACCAAAATTAAAAAAAAAAGATCTATGTGCGTAATCTATACGTTATTTTATTATTAGATTTGATAAATACAAAAATTTAAGACTACTATAGAAAGATTACCTCATATAATATACATATATACACATATTTTAGCAGGTTGGATAATACAGAGCGACTCTCTCAATTTAGATGGTCACACCGAACGTTTTCGTAGATGTTCACACAGAGTTTCTCGTATGGAGGGTAGAGGTAAGGAGAGTCATCTGTGTATATCAAAAAGTGTCGTCAAAATGTATTAAATTAGGATGGCGCCACATTTGCATCAGGGTAACTCTTAAAAGAAGCGCCAAATATAAATATTGTTAGAGTAGGCTTGAAAAATAAACAAGGAAGTATGGAGATACAAGGAAGTAAGGTTATATTTACCACAATATTTTGTACAACGTAAGTTGTTGAAATTCTCAATAATTAACTACTTTAGTCGATAATGACATTAAATTTTTTAACTCGGCATACTTCAATTCATCTACGATTGCTACATTCATACCATATCCTGTGCATCCACCAGCGCCATTGTGGAGGATTTTTGAACTGTTATTTAGCGCATACACTGGACACTTTTTCAACTTTTCTCCCATATAAGATGACTCTCCTTACCTCTACCCTCCATAGTTTCTCGTAGAAGGATCACACAGACACATAGCTGACACGGTATAATATAGCCACTTTAGACAAAAGCTTGAATGAAAATAAAACGTCAATTGTTAGCGTATAATTATTATTATTAAGAAATATTACGCGTGTGATCTAATTATTTAATACCTTGGTTATAGCCAAGGCTACTGGTATTATCGCTCTTAAAGAATAACGCAATGTAGGATGCGCGCATTAGTTCGGCCGGGCCAATCGTTTGCCAACCGTATCAGTTTTACGATTTAATTTCCACTCACCTAAATATTAACATTAATCGTATTATGGTTAACACTCATACACCACGGCCATTAGCTGTAACACGGAGTTCATTACCTTAGCAGGAAGCTAAGATATAATCGTATTATATTGTATTTCTATTTAAACATATGGCGTCCTCCCTAGTGCAGTGGTGAAGCGTTGTGAATAAGTATGATGTAGAAAATTTCATACTAGGCATTAATGTTGGATGTTCTATAAAAAAAAAATAATAAACACAGGGCGGCTCTGTTTATAGGCGACGAATTTTCCGCTTGGTCCGTCAAGTAGAAAAAAAAAAAGTTTATAAGTTGATTTTTTTAAGTATATTATTTAGGTACCCACAATTGAGCTTTAAATTAGAGCACGTAGGTTTACTTTCCTCTTATCGTAAATCCTAAGAGAATTTGCTCTGCGATTGTTTGCTTTGTCTTAAGACTATGTGCGCGTGTACAAAGCGTATTTAGTGTGGAGTTATCTGGCGGATTTCGTAAACATTTGCGGTCCAGTAATATAAAGGGGTTTTCAGACTCGTGCGCTTTCAGACACAAATCTGTAAATTAAATTGATAGTCCTAAAAAAAATACAAAACAATAGCAGCTACGAAAAATTAAGATGTGTATTATTTAAAAAAAAGTATACAACGAAAAAGATAACTATACCTATAGACCTGTAAATTTACTTTATTAAGAAATTTGTGTATAGTAGAACTGATACCAGTGTACGATAGTAAAATATAATATTGCCAATGCCAATGTCTCAGAATTTGTGTCAATATTTTCTATCCAGAAATTGTCTACACGATACATCTCACACCAAGTCTTAAAATGGAAAGCGCTATCGATTTAATTTTATAGGTATGCGGTCAGACGGGATTGACAAAGAGTTATTTAATCAAAGTAAACTCTAGCTATCGCTTTAATAGAGTCCCATTAGAATAGAGAGATATGCTGACAAATGGAAGTAATGTTACTACTTAAATACGTTACTAAAAATATTAAAGTAGTCATGATGGAATTCTGAAACGCATTTCAGTTTCGTAATTTTACATGCCGGATTTCAGCATCTAAATATAGGCCAATTTCAGCTCAGCGCCATAAAGCTATGCGAATGTATAGTATATGGGTCAGTAGGGATCACGTAGAGTCGACCATCGTTAATGCCCCTGCAGTTTCGAAATGCATTTCTCGAATCTTTTCTATTTTGACGGAAGACATTAGATTGCGACACGACAAACTATTTAGGTGATTTCATGGATGAATATACCGTATATACTGTCTAAAGGAAACTACTTAGGGCTCATCGGATTTACTTCGTACATCGTGGCAATGTAAAGTCAACGGCATCTATGGCATAGGAATAGTTGTACCTATAGTAGGTATCCTGAAAAAGATTATTGTAAATGTAGGAAGGTAACATAGCAGATATATAATACAGAGGATATAACAGAGAACAGGAAACAGCGTCCTCTGTACTGCAACTTCCATCAACTGCAATCACCAAACTGTCTGCACAGCGTGGTGATTATGGGCAAACCCTCCCGTTGAGAGAGGCGTTTAGTCCGGCAGTGAACAGCAGTTATGAGCTATTGAGTAAAGCCTAATAACGTCAACTGCTCGACTAAAGGCCTCAACTCTACTCTACCTACTATGGGTAGCCCATAGAGTAGTAGTGGCATAGAGGACGCTGCTGACCGTTTTCCGTTATGTTCCCTTAAGTGCGTATACTACACCAGCGTGAACAGGAGGTTTTGCGGAAGTCACTCACTGCTAAAAATTACGATCAATAGATTTTTTATTTAATCCTTCTAATATTATAAATGCGAAAGATTGCATGGATTTTTTTACTATTTCACGCATAAACTACTAAAACCTATTTGACTAAATTTGGACGAAATTGAGATAGATTATACCCTGTATTAACGAAGCTGCTTTTTATCCCGAAAAATTTTACGGTTACTGCAGGATTCATGAAAAACCAAAAAACCTATTTAGAAGATTATAATTCTTGGAACGTGCGAAACAACCAATTTCTTCGAGAGTTTGCAAAAAGGTGTTCGGAAGATGTATTTATCTTTGGATATGATTTTGTTGATGCAATTGAAGTGAGGCATAGCGAGGCATTGACGCACGCTTTCCTGCGTTCTTGTAGGAATATGAAATGTAACAGAAGTTGAAGAGAATTTAACAAAACCAACAATAAACTCCAGGTTTTGAATGGCTGGTCAAATTAACAATATCTAAAATATTCGTTAAACTTAACACGGAATAAATTTTGTTAGAGTTCGCAAAGCAAAACTTTGCTATTATTTAACATCAACATCATCCGTCATCATACCAACCCATTAACGGCTCACTACAGGGCACGGGTCTCCTCTCATAGTGAGAATAGTTTAGGCCGTAGTCCACCACGCTAGCCCATCGCAGATTGGTGGACTTGACACGCCATTAGGAACATTATGGAGAACTCTCAGGCATGCAGATTTCCTCACGATGTTTTCCTTCACCGATGAAGCAAGTGATATTTCATTGCTTAAAATGAACATAACTTAGAAACGTTAGAGGTGCGTGCTGAGATTCGAACTCGGCCCCTGGAAATTAAGCCGAAGTATAATATCCATGCTTCATTCATGCTTGTAAAATTGAGAAGGAATTTAAAAATGCAAACGATTAGGTACATTACAATTTTACCAACAAATTCTCTTTTGGCAAACCCATCTTGAAAATGATCGACGATTAAAGAGCTAATTGGGTCAAAAATTAACTTTCAGAAACTGGGGGATTCCAATAACATTGAAATAACGGTCGCATCTAAAAGTTTTACTGGCAATAACGCACTGTAGCATATGTGCTAATGAAAATTAGCTTTGCTTAGGGACAGAGATAGGTACTTGCATCCTTAATTTATTCTGTTCTAAGGATATCCAAATAGAACAACTTATTTGAAAAGATTTACTAAAAAATGAAGCGTAGCTTAGTTGATGTTAGGTTAGGACTTTTTTCGGTTCAAATATGGTTTGCTAATAACAAAATGATATTTGTGTATCCACCGCCCTTGGTATTCTACTTAACACTTGAAATGAATCGTAACACAAACCGAGGTAATAATTATGCTTTATATGGCACTGATATCCTCGCGAAGGAGTAATAAGGGCGCTAACTAAGCTAATTAGCGTATAGGTATTCCGGTACATGCACTACATGAACAAATACCAACTGTATGTTATGGTTATAAGAATCATAGAATTAATTCTTTTTTATCGTATTTTCAGACGCCGCAGAAAAATATCAACATGACCGTGGTAACAAATCCCGCCTGCACAGAAGGTAGTACCGATGGACAAAGTTCTGAGGCCAGTACATCTGGCACACAACTGCCTTTATCATTCGATTATCACCGATATACCAAAGGAATAAATCCAGATGAAGACATCTGTAAACTGTACGACGATGAAAAACAAAGCGACATTACCTTTGTGGCCGGAATCAACGGAGATACGATCCGCGTCCCTGGACATCGGCGTGTTTTGGCTGCAACAAGTCCTGTGTTTGCCGCCTTGCTAACTACTAAAGCAGACGTTATCATAGTCGACTACATCGATCGACGAGGCTTTGAACAGCTTCTGCGCTATTACTATTGTGAACCCACAAGCCTGACTACCGTCGGTACTGCCAGAGTTACCCTTGACGCTGCATATAAGTTCTTGTGCCCTCATCTCACTGAAAGGTGTGCGCGTCGTCTCGATGAAATGCTAGACGCGTCGGTTGCTCTTGAAATATTGCGTGATTTACGATTTTTATGTGCGAGATTACCAGGCGCGGCATCAGCACCACCATTGCCTGCTCTGGAAAGCGATGCTGCCGCACGTTCTTTATCACTTTGCGCTATGTGGTGCGATTCACTCGCTCATAACGCACTCCTCGTAATCGATGAAAACGCGGACGCAGCTCTTACTCACGAAAAGCTAGAAGACCTCACGTATGAAGATTTGGCGTTGATAGTAAAACGTGACACCCTCCGAGTGTCCAGTGAACTTATTCTGGCAGAGGCACTTGCACGGTGGAGTACAGCTGCGTGCAAACGTACTAAACGCGAACTAACATCGGGCAATAAACGTTCTACCCTCGGTGAATTGGCTTATTGCCCTCGCTACTTACTCCTAGCACGAGAAGAGTTAGACAGGGCTTTGGCATTGGAACTCTTAGAGCCTATAGAGCGAACCTTGGTATTGGCTCGGGCTCGCAAACTGTCTGCCCCAGTTCCGGTGGGTGCTGAGCAAGAGGGAATGCTGCGGAGATGGGCGCAACCTAGACCAACAGAACCTGCCGCAGCTCCAGTGTTCTTAAGTCCACGTTCTGAAACAATAGAAGAAGTCCAGCCCTCCAAACTCTGTGGTCGCCGCCCCAAGAAATTGAAGCAGCCATGCTTCGAACCCGAAGACAACCGAAACAAAAGCAATTGCTGTTCCGATTGCTTCCACGGATTTATCCATGCGTTGGTATGTTTGTTCGATTAAGAGCATTGAAAAACTAAATGTTCATATTAGATTTTTATCAGATGATATATTTAACATAGGAGGAAAAGAATTGTATTTGATGTATTGTTTGATGTATTTTACTCATCTCTTTCTTCATCAAACATACTTATTTTGAATTTCGGATGGATAGAAATTATGGAATCTATATGTATGTAGTCACAGAATATACTAATTATCAATTCGATTAGGGACTAACAAATTTCCTGATCATTGCATTTATATTTGTCTTAAGTAATATAAATTCCTGGAATATGCTGTCGTAGCTGAGCTACGCTAATCATAATTATTGTTAGCAAATAATACCCTAATTTTATATTTATCAATGTGATATTTATACTACTTTGCTTTAGAATTTTAGAAAAAGGATTTGAAATCTAATTATTGTGCTAGAAAAAATTTAATTGCGTTATTTATTGGTACGAATTAGTGCACAAAAATAATAAACATGGGTATTCTAGAATTTTAAGCTAATCATGTTTAGCTACACTTTGTTGCATTTAATTTTTTAGGATTTTTGTGTGATTTTAATTTTTACGTAAATATAAAAATGATTTATGAAAATTCAAATAATGATGGTGCGTAGATAATCTTTTGATATCTAAGTATCTGTCGTTTTAGATACCGCAGCTTACGATTATATTTCAAGATATTATTTATAGGATAAGAAAGTTCATTTGCGTATGTAAATATTAAAATCAACCTTCTTTGGATCATTTGCAAAAATGACATGCTTCAATTGCTGTTTTTGTTTAGTTAGTTAAATAATTTAATTTCACCTAGAATCGTTAGGTAATTTTACCACTAGTCGTATTTTAAGTACAGGTGAAATCTTGTGTTCGTTTTTATGGTATAATTTTTATCGACACTGCCCTATTAAAATATATTTTGTTACATTAGGTTAAATGTGTAAGTAGATATAAAGTAAATAACTCTATCATTTTAACTGACCCTGCCGTAATTTTGATTTTAATTTTATTCCGAAAGATCATGGAAGAGTTTTAATGTGGCACCAATAAATCTGTAAATTTGTGCGATGGTTTGAAGGAAACCTGAGCTTGGCAAACTAATCTGCCCGTAGGCCTTGGCAGTGAGCTCACAAAAGTAACATATTTAATCAATGGTCCGCAGTGTATTAAAAAATAAATAGCACCTTCGCAGCTTAGGTAGATGGTCTGTAACAACTTAAAAAGAAAAAAAAATACGATTTGGCTTGTTTTTGAAGCTTTTTCAAGCGGTATCTTTCCATTAATGTCAAGGTTACAATTTACGCCGTAAAATTATTTTATAGATTGCTCAGGAAACTTTTTGAAATTTGTACTTGTGTGATTGCCATATTAACTTTTTTTATTATTCACTTTTAGACAAATACGAGTATTTAATTTAAGCTTTTGTAATTATATATAGATGTAACTCCTTTAGACAGTGCCATACCAAATGTTTGTCATGATTAATTTATAATTTATATAATCATTAAAAATCATAAATATTTCATTGAATATATAATCTACTACAATCTTTATATTATCTATATATATATATTATTATGGTTCAAAGTCTTTAATAGTAGATGAAAAATAAATGTATTACTTCTTAAAATAACTTAAAAGTATTTTCGTAAAAAATATTACTGTCCTATACTATATGTTAGCGTCTATGCCTCAAACACATGAACTGATTCTTAAAAAACTTCTGAATCTTTTGAAAGTTTTCTTTATATCAAATTTAGAATATTAAGTTTTAGTAGTGATTATATTGTTGTATAAAAGTAGTGTTTGTAAAAAAAAAATACGTTTGGACGTGTATATTATCTTAGAATAGTAGGTATCAAAACATATATTGGCATATATATGATAAGTAAATTCAGATCGATGGACAGATTTTTGCTATCGATGACGGATAAAGAGTTTGTCTGCGAATCTTCTGCGAATATTTAAGTAATTTAACATTCATTTTATCCCGTCAGTGACGTACACTGGTACTACATTCAAAGTGTTTTATTAAAAATATTTTTGAATATACAAATAATAAATGAACACCTATTCGAAAAAAAATCTTATAACTGCCCTTATAAAAGTTTTGGCTGGCAAATATGCGCATACATAATAAATTACCTATCTGTATAGGTAGGTACTAAATAGAAAAATTATAAATCTTCTTGAAAACAATAATGTTCATGTGTTTGTATATCAAAGTATTGAATATGTGTGTATCGTTTGAAACGATTAATTAAAAATACATAATTGTTTACATTAAATGTTATTAATAATCAATTATTGTGTAGCGATATAATTATCAGCTCGAAGCTGCTATTATAACATTATTTAAACATTTTCCTTTAGTGTAGTAAAACATTATTTAAATAATAAAAAAAACAAACTTAAAGTCAAATAAGTAAGAGAAAGGAAATGTTGAATCTACTATATTATTATAATAAATATTGTACCAATTAATGCATTCGGTTACAATTTAATACGACTTTTATTGATAACCCTTTACCATTGGTTATTGTTCAGTAGGTACCGAAATAATTTTTGACATCTTAAATATTGAAATTTGGAAAGGGAGGTTCCACATAAGCCTACGTACACAGTATGCGTATTAATTATCAGTGAATTAGATGATATCTATCTACTATCGTGTAAGTAGAATTTTCACTGACTTCCTCTTAAAATAAAAATGTTAAAGTCCTCGTAGGACACAATATCATCATCGTCATCATAGGTAACTACAGTGATGATACCCATAAGGGTTGATGTTGATGAACCTAGCCTCCTAGGGCTTAGACCGTAGTCTACAGCGCTGGCAAAGTGCGGATTGGTAGACTTCACACGCCGTTGAGAACATGATGGAGAATTCTCAGCCATATAGGTTTCCTCGCGATGTTTTCTTCCACCGTTAAAGCAATTGATATTAAAATTGCTTAAATTAAAAACACAACTCTGAAAACTCAGTGGTGCGGCCTTGCCCATCGGGCTATCACCGTTTTTTTTTTATTTTATTAACGATAGGCTAGCGCTTGACGACAATTATGCCCGTTAGAAAGCAATGATGAGGTCTAAATTGGAGCACGCTTGCCTATTCACTCTTGTCTTGAAGGTACTCAAGTTATACGTGGCAGGAAACACAGTTGCCAGGAGGGCATTCTACATCCTAGTGGTACGTATCAGAAACGTGGATAAAAACGTTTCGTGCGTGCTGATGGAATGTCAACCACACAAAGAAGCCACCGTTCACAGCGTCTCGCTTGTCTGTGGTAGAACTGGGACGGAGGAACAAGATTGTGAAGTTCCTGAGTCCTGATAATCAAGTAACATTGCGTCGGTACTGTAGACTATGTAGTTTCGCCTGTGTTATCGATTTGACACCTATAATTCGACGATCCACCGAATCTAAATCTTCTACCACTAACCATCCTACTAGTGACTACAGTACTCCATGCTTGTTAAGACTTGAGCCTTGTACAGTGCAAGGCGTTGTCCTGGCGTATTACCGCCTTAAGTACCACCTAACCTTTTTAAGGATATTTAGTTTTTAGCAGCCACTTTGACTTTGGACTCGATGCACTGCCTTAGATGGCAAGACTCCCCGTGGTACATACATCGATGAATTTGCCTGGGCGGACGCTCGTGCTCATATGGCTTCGGACGTCATGGAAAAGAAAAAAGAGTTCAATGTTGCCACCAAGTCCTACAACCGGGTCCTCAAAAGATCTCGCTTCGGCCACACCAATCGCATTGGACGTAAACTAGCTACACACTACAGTGGTAGTAAAGCTTTCTGGTCACTCGTTAAGTGGGTTAAGGCAAACTTTTGTTGTTCATTGGCAGTGTTGCCTGAAAGGTCATTGGCAGTGTCTGCAGCAAAATAGCAAATCTCGTTGCGTTTCTGTTTGCGGAAAACTCACGTCTGGATGCTGGAAGTACCAACCCGCCACACTTTTTATCGTGCGACTCTGTCATGCCAGAGGTCCGTTTACACCAGCACGAAGTCTTGAAAACACTTCGCCACCTTGACGTCAGTAAAGCCAGTGGCCCGGATGGTATATATGCATTTATCCTGCGGAACTGTGCTCTTGAGTTGTCTCCTGCGTTAACACGCCTGTTTCGACTCTAAGTATTGCACGTTTCTACTGCTGGATGCGAGCAACGTTCTGACCCCCGTTGTACATAATATAGAAGGTTTGTTTTGTTTTAAGTCTTTATTGCACACACACATTTTATATAAATTAAACACAAATAGAAGAAACTTAAAATAATAAAAATAAAATAGAGCGTGCAAAGGCGGTCTTATCACTAAAGCGATCTCTTCCAGACAACCTTTGACGTTAGGAAAAAAAAAACGAAGGAACGGGTTGGTGCAGCAATTTAAGTATAAAAAAAAAAAAAAAAATATATATATATATATATATTTATATATATATAAAATAATTTTAATAAACTACTTACTCATAAATTCTAATACTACATACATATTATACATAATATATATAAGTATATACATATTTAAGCAATATACTACATACTAGATAAAAAATGGTTTTCCAAACGCTTCTTGAAAACATTTAGGGATTGAGCCTTACGTATGTCAGCAGGGAGGGAATTCCAGAGTCTGACACAATTAACCGTAAAAGAGTTACTATAGTATTTCGTGCGACTGAATGGAACCTGGAGATTGCCGTCGGTGCAAGATCGAAGCAAGTCCTGGCAGTCCGCTCCGTAAAAAATAAATCGTTCCTTCAAATAAGGTGGTGTTTGAGGAAAGAAAAGGATACGATATAAAAGGGACAAAGCATGCAAGTCTCTCCGCTGACTGATTGGCAACCACCCAAGTTCCGTCCGAAACTGGGATATGTGGTCAAACTTACGCAGGCCATATATAAATCTTATGCATATGTTTTGCAACCTTTCCAGCTTATTTAGGAGTTCCTTTGACAAGTCCGGATAACACACATCACCATAATCAATTATAGGACGTAAGAGGGTATTGGCTAACACAATCTTCGTCTTAATCGGCAAAAGATTCTTCCAACGCCTTAGATAACCGACAGTAGCAAAAATTTTCCGCCCCACCTCTGAAACCTGTGGCGCCCATGAAAAGGAGCTATCCATAATAAGCCCAAGGTTTTTAACCGTATTGCAGTAAGGCAAAGCTACACCGTCAAAATAAACTGCTGGTAGATCATTGAGTCGTGTCAGTAGCCTTGGATTACCAATGACGATTACCTGTGACTTAGCAGGATTTACCGCAAGCCCAAAGGATTTGCACCAACTACAGATATTGTTTAAGTCTGAATTAAGCTTGGAGATAACAGAGGAAATTCCATCAACAGTTTCGGAAGCGTAAATCTGTAGATCGTCAGCATAGAAATGAAAAGATGAGGAAATAACAGAAGAGATAGAGTTGATGAAAACTGAGAAGAGAAGAGGTGACAGAACCCCGCCCTGAGGAACACCAGCAGTGAGGGGAGAAAACGAGGAACATTTGCCATCAAATCTGACGCATTGTAGACGCCCGAACAGGTAGGATCGAAACCAGTCAATTACTTTAGTTGAAATGTTTAACGACCTTAGCAGCGCAAGAAGCAAGTCAAAATCAACATTATTAAAGGCGTTACTAAAGTCCAGAAGAACAAGAATGGTGACCAATTTATTATCTAAGCCTTTGCGTACGTCATCGCAGACTTTTGTCAGCGCTGTGACCGTACTGTGCCCTTGTCTAAAGCCAGATTGGAACGGGGAGAGAGAATTATTTCTAGTAAGAAAAAGAGAAAGTTGTTTACTAACAATACGTTCCAAAACTTTAGAGAGAAAAGGAAGAATAGAAATTGGTCGAAAATGAGACGGAGTTAAAGGATTAGCTGTTTTAGGAATAGGAATAACATACGCCTTCTTCCACCCAGAAGGAAAAGTACACGAAGATAGTGAGAAATTTAACAAGTGTGAAAGAATAGGACCTATGTTATCAAGAAGTAAAAGAATCATTCTTCGACCAATTCCATCACTGCCAACTGCATCAGACTTGATGGCTAAAACATGTTTCCTAATTTCATCAAATGTCACCTCGCAGAATTGAAATGCTGGGAATTCAGGTATAGGCAAGGAGAGTAAACGATTAAGCGTAGTAAGCTTCATTTGACTATCCAGGGTAGAAGTTTTAGTAAAGTGCTGATTAAGTGTATTAAGGTCTGGGATACTATGGGCCAGCTTTTGCTGTCGACCTATACCCAACGAATTCAAAAACCTCCAGGCCTTTGAAGTATTTAAATTATGAACGGAGTTGTGAATAAAATTTCGTTGAGCATCCCGACATATTCTACTGCAACGATTGCGGAGTTGTTTATACTTTGTAAGATTTTCCTCTGTCGGCCGCAGCTTGTACTTATTTTTGGCAGTATTGCGTTTGCTCATGAGAGCTTTAATCTCAGGAGTTAACCACGGCGCAGGAAGATGTTTTAGTTTAACGGGTCTTAAAGGAGCGTGCACATCGAAGAGTTCTGTTAGAAGAGAGTTGAAAATATCTAACTTATCTTGCATTGTTTCAGCATTAAAAACCGAAGTCCAGTTTATTTTGTTTAAATCAGACATAAACAATAAATTGTTATAATTTCTAAAACTACGTCGCATAACAACAGTTGGCTTAGCTTTCGGAGGCCGAATTCTGTACGATGTAAATACCAAGTCGTGATAGGAGAAGGCTTCAGCAGGTAACTGACCATGATAATCAACAAAATCAGGTGAGGAAACTATCATTAAATCTAGGAGTGAGGGCGTACAGTTAGGGAAAAAATGTGTTGCATTAGTAGGCAAAATAGTTAAATTACAGCCACTGACTATATTTTTAAGTTTTCTAGCACGATGGTCATCTTTAATGAGACAAGTATTAAAGTCTCCCATTATAATTGTATGATCAGCAGAAGTGGAAAATTGCTCAAGTAAGGTTTCAAATTTCTCAAAATAGTTAAAATGAAGGGAAGGACAGTAGAAAACACCCAACAATAACTTGAGATGGCCAAATAACACCTCAACAAACAAGTGTTCGGCAGATTCTGAATACGCTGTAGGAGATTTATCAAGGATAGTAAACGGAATGTGACTACGAAGATATATTGCTACCCCTCCGCCTCCCTTGCCTGTCCGATCATTTCGGATAAGATGAAAGCCGGGCAAGCTGTAGGAGGTAGAAGGTAGACAAGGTTTGAAGAAAGTTTCGGACACCAAGACTGCATGGATGTTTCTACAGTCGAATGAGGACAGAAAATCGGGAAAATGGGCAGGAATACTCTGTGCATTGATATGCACAGCATTAAAGTTTTTTGTGAAGGAGGAAAATGCGGAATCTAAGAGACAGCTAAGCGGCTGTGAAACACTATAATAACTGTCACACGAAGACAAAGATTCAGGAAAACTGATGTCATTCTCTGGATCGCCTTCAAGAGACGTCGCGCTGGAAAACATACTATAATATAATAAAAATAAATACCAAAATAATATTAATGTTATAAAAATAGAATTAAAAAAAAAAAAAAAAAAAAAGCAATAGTTATAAAACAAACGTATGTTTATCAACTATGTATATATGTAGAATTAACTATAGTTCCTACAAAAATTACCCATTACCCGCCAGCAACAAATTACTAATATTTATACTATGCAATAAACGAACTCTATAGGTTGAAACATCACAAAGTAAGCTTGCAGAAACCTGTCGCATGTTATACAGGTACAAGGCAGCAAACTAATCTAAACACTTTTCTTAAATCTATTTACACTAAATACAAAGGTGAGTAATATACGAGTATATGAGAAGAAGAACATAAAGATAGATGATGATAATGATGGAAGATGGAATGGTGGTGGACGACGGCCTTAAATCCTTTTCATCATGAGAGGAGATCCGTGCCAAGGCCGGTAATGGGTTGATAATGACAATGATGAAAGCACGAGTTAACGGTATGCGGTATTGCTTGAAGTACGAACATCTTTGCATGTAAGGTGGTAACTAGACACGACTGAAGCACATAAAATATTAGCTTAAATATGTTCACTGTGTTTGAAGCCAATAATCTCATTAATTAAGAATAGTCATCTTAAGGCAGTCTTTATATAATAAGTACTATTAGTTGTCCGCGATTTCGACGACGTGGATTTTTTTATGAGTATGCCTATGATTTTCTCTGAACTACCACTATGAAACCAATCATATCGATCTCTTGTTCTAAGCGTAGATAGATATAAGGCATCGGCTTTCCTTTCGTGAAGACCGTGTTCTGGCCCCCGCACGCACCACTGACTTTTCGGAGTTGCGTTTTTAATTTAGGCAGTTTAAATATCACTTGCTTTAAACGGTGACGGAAACATCGTGACGAAACCTGCATGCCTGAGAGTTCAGTTCCATTATGTTCTCAACGGCGTGTGGAGGCTACCTGAACCTTTGTGGATTTTTTATGATGAACTATTTATTACAATCTATCTCTGAACAAAATTTCATCTTCAGATCGAACAAGCATCTAAACTTTCACATTTATAATACGTACTTTAAATAGGTATTATATTTTTGGCAGCGTGCTAAGAATTATTAAAGCGTCTTTTTTCTTGTAGAAAGTCTAATAAATGCTATTTCTGCCTATCTATAGAATACAGAGTCGCGGTTGTTTAAGACAAATTAACTTAAGAATACAGTATATTTTGTAAATTTTATTAAAATATCTCTCTGGTTAATTTAGAACAAAAACTATATCCACATGTAGGTGTAATAATGATAGGTGTATAATTGAAAATAAAAACATCATTTAAGCATTATTATTAGTAGGATTGATTACTTCTATGGTAGAAGAGCCTATTACTTCTGTGCACTCTAAAATCGGTCTTGATCTAAAAAAGGAACTCTTGCGAGATTTGAAGCTGCAGCTGTCACTTACGCCGATAAATCCTTCTATTTTCTCCACTTTCTGTATGATATCGACCAGAGTATTTTCTGCCGTACGCAGATTTTGTCTAAGTGATTGTATTGTGTTTTGTACGTCGAGCAATGTGTTAATTTTACATTCGACAATTTCAAATTTGTCCTGGATTGTCTGCCGCGCCCTCTGAGTATCATCGACTTCTTTCACAATTCTCGAAGTGATTTCCCGCTGTAATTCGGTAAACTTTTTATCAAAGGTGGTATCTTCTTTGAAATTCCTACGTTTTTTCTCACCGGTATTGGTTGATAGAGTTCTGTACTTGTATCCAGTGCTGCGTGTTGTATAACAACTTTTATGGAATATTTGTGACATTATTGTATATTAAACATAGAGTTGTTTGTATTAGTATTATTATTTTTTTTAATTTAAAATTAATATTATAATATATATTTATGACAGCAGAAACTAAAAGACATATTGCTGTCATTTCGACGAAATTAAAAGAAAGGTTAATAACAGAATAGGTACAAAGTGTTTGTATACTCCATGATATTATGTTTAGAGTTTAGATTATTGCAGAGCTTTATAGGAACTTTATATCTCGTTTTGAGTTGTGGTTGCCACTGACCTCTTTATTAAAGCTCAGTGTTAGTTGCCGTTAACGCAATGTTTATATCTGCAATGTTAACTATGGTGGTAAACCAGTGAGTTTACAATCAATTGTAGTTAACCATAATATAGAATGAGATATAATATAAACTATACGATATTACTATACAAAAGAAGGTATATCTCAGTTTTTTATAAAATGTTGTTTTGCTACAAATAAAACTAGCAGCGCTACCTATCGAGCAATCCACGAACTCTTAACGCACTGCACTGCTCACCAAGCCAATATAACTACCGAGTTCTCTACGTAGTCACTAGATGGCAATTTAAGGTTTTTTTTGCTAATCTACTTTTGGTAAAATTTGGGGCTTTTACTAAAAAAAAGACCTTTTTGCTGACCCAAAAAAAGGGACCCAAGGAAACTATATGTCAATGGATATGAACTCAAAACATAAGCGACACCGTAAAGGATTGTTGCGGCATGTATTTGTCGGTAGGGTGCTATTTAGCAACGCCCGAACCGTCTCAATAGACCAAACCAGAGATAATTCAGAAATTATAAATTGCCTGTGTCGAACCTGGGACCTCCAACTTAAAACAAGCACTCACCGCTGCTCCACGGAAGTTGTCACAGCTGTACATGTAATGGTTTTCTGTTTCATAGGCTATAGAGACTAGAGAGATTGAGACCTAAAAATAACCACGCTACTCTAATGATACTATCAAACGTTAGTGACAATAACCAGGCCTGATGGTTGTACGTGCTGATAATCCACACTAGACTTCAGCCATTAAAATACAAGACTTTCAACGTGTGATATGGTGGGTACACACCCATGTTTATCTATTAACAAATTGTGACCTTTTGAGACTACAAAGACGTCAAGCTTTTGAGCCGATTTTAATAAAGAGTAGAGTATCAGTAAGACTTTTATTTATAGTAAGCTTGGGTCTATTTTGGTTGGATATAACCCTAATTGAAGAGACTTGGTGGATCTATGCTCAAGAATCTATTACCCTTATAATATTTGTGAGGCTTGTGCCAGCCGTGAGGATCTAGCCGAAATTATTGCAATAAGTACAGCAGTTTACGTAAGTAGCATGTCTATGTCGGTAAAGTGTTATTTAGCAAAGGCCGAACCGTCTCAATAAACCAGACCAGAGGTAATTCAGAAATTATAAATTGCCTGTGTCGAACCTGGAACCTCCAACTTAAAATACAGCACTCACCGCTGCTCCACGGAAGTTGTTTTACTTAGTTATAATCCACTCGAGTAAGCACTTGTGCTATGCCTTTGGTGCTATGCCTTTGATGAGAATTAAATTCCGTCCAACAAGAAATTCGTGGTATGGAAGTTAGATAACCCTGCACGAGTCCTTCTGGCAACTCACCCACTTTTAGGATGTCCATGAAGTAAAATAATTCTTGCAGAATCACTTTTTTGCAAACTATTTGTTCACCGTTTCGTAATCAATTTTGGAGTTTGCAAATACTTGATTGATCAATAAAGCTATTATTACTTAAAAATAGTCTCTGCCTGTCCTAGGGTTATCAACCGTACCTACTCCAAAATATAGTATTGGCGTGAAATTACTCTATTTCATGGGAGCTGAGTTTATAATCTGTAAAAGTTTAATAGGGTACAATAAAATACTCTTTTTGACACAATGTTTTTTCTTCTTATTCCAGATCTGAGGATTCCAGTCATGTGTTCCAGTAGGTAGTCATCATTATATGATGCAACAATTTTACTTTGTTATCTTACATGGCAAACGTGGTGGAGTGCGGCTTATTCGGAGAAGAGACCCTTGCCCCGGCATGCCGGCCCACTGCAATTGATGATGATGATGATGTGGTCGATATCCCCAAGCCAAACGCAGACGATTCTGAATGCAGTCATCATCAGTCACATCAAAATGGCGAAAAATTGTCATTTCCAAATACTATATTTATGTACCTACGTATTTTTTGTAAGGTGCCGTTTACTTACCGTTTCCGAAATGCCTACTTTATTTCTATATTAACAGTTGGCTATTTCGTATTATGTTTAATATAATAAAAAATTACAAACTTTAAGGTCATAACTAACATTGTTCCTAGGGTCATAACGTACAACCTTGACTATGGCACCATTCCTGCAGATTAACATAAATAATGCTCATGTCTGTACTGTGTAGGTACTATTGTTTAAAATCGTCCGATGTACCATATATCTCTATCAGTTTAGAACAAAAAACTCACATCGTATTGCACTTGAAGCCAATAGGTATCTATATAGTAACTACTGCAGATTAAAAGTGTAACATAAAGACGCTCAAAGGTATCTATTCAAAAACCACTCCAGAACACAAAAGGCAAACTAAGTTAAAAACAATAACATAGAACCGTATTTTGTATTGACAAAAGCTCGAGAAGGGCTTCGGGACCATTTTTTTTAAATTCTATTGTCTGGAAATGACAAAGGCTCGCAAAGAGCAGGTTGGTTACTATTATTCGGAGGTAAATTATTTATATTTGATGAAGTGCAAAAGTTGGAGTCAGTCTTTTGACATTTATACTTTTTTTATTAACACGCATTAGTGATGGGCTGTCGTGTATTCAGTCGTGGGACTGGTCTTTAGAAATTACATGACACGATTGTAATACTTTGCAATTGGCTGAAACTAGTTCACTTTTAGCCAAAATACGCAATTTGAACAAGAATACAGTAAATTCAGCCAATCATAACAATTGCTTAAAAGAAATGGGATAAATTGTTTAGATATATAATTTAAAGGATAAAAAAAGTCCAAACAATGCGGGATGGTATTTAGTCTACGTTATACGTAACCGTATAAATTAGAAAATTCAAATTAAAAAAATCATCTTTTGTAGTACATATTAAAAGAAAGTCAACCTGGGAAGAGATTTGGTTTACGTACATTATGAAGACTTCGTCCCCGGTTCCTCATAGTCAAGGTAAATATCAGATCCTTATTTATTTACTGTGCCATAGTCGAGTGAAAATGTGCTATTTAGTCAAATCGACTTGACTAGAGATTCGTCAGAACATAATAAAACTAGCCCATCCCTCAGTTGGAATCTGGCTGCAACGTGGCTACAATCGGCCGTGGAGATTTGCACACATGGGCTCAATGTGTCCCATTGTGCTTTGTGAACCGTTCCTAATTATTGTTAGTGTGAGAATAGTCCTTACAAGTGTCATTTTAATTGCATTTTTTATGACGTCGGTCTAGGCGGTGTATTTTATACACAAGTAGGAAAATACAGTGAGATACAAGTCTCGTAGGTCTATAGGATGTTAGATTGTTAGACTACAGCTGATAATGAAGTTCTGGTTTTTTGAGTTTATTACCTAGTTAGTTTTATAAAGTGGCCAAAGACCTTGAAAGATTGTTTTCGTTTGTTTATTATTACCTAATCGATGAACTTAGAAATGAATGCGACAATTTCTTTTTTTCTTTCACTATAAGAAGCCTTATCACTTTTGAGAAATAACAATGCTATTATACTATTTAATGTTAGTAATATTAAGATTATAGCATATATTCTAAACTAAGCCGCTGGGAAGGACTAAGGTGCTGGGATTCGAACTCGGCACCCCGAAAGTGAAGTCGAAGTCCTACACACTGGGCTATCACTGAACCTTACCTTATACAACAAGCTGCAGTAAAAGTTAAAATTACAAGTGTGATTTTTAATGACCATAAAAATTCATCTCTTAAAATAAATTATCAGTTTATTGTCAAGACTTCTTCCGCTTGCAGTGCCGTCTCCTATCGGAGATTGACAGGCTATCTGGATTTTGGTAGCAGCTGCTGGGGCAAAAGATCGGGTACTTTTCCCAAACCATTTGCATAAATTTATCAGCCACGATGTTATCGGCTAGGCCTTTTGCTATTCTCCCCTGAATATTGAGCTGCAGGAGGTCATATTTATTGTTTCTCATAATATGGCCGAAATAATCTAACTCTTGCTTTTTATCAAGACATAAGGTATTAAGGTTAACATACCTCGCCCCTTTATCATTATGATAATCATGTCAACCAATGAACGCCCTCTGCTGGACACAGGTCTTTTGTAGGGAGTTCCGTCAATCCACGGTCTTCGTGCAGCTTGGGTCTAGAGGCTCTCTGCGACCCGCTTGTCCACCTTGTCGGGTCTACCAACGCTTCGATTAACGCTGCGAGGTTCCATTCTAGCACCTTGGGGCCCCAAAGTTCATCTGACCTTCGAGCTAAATGCCCCGTCCATTGCCACTTTACTTTAAGCTACGTCGGTAACTCTGGATCTTCTACGGGTCTCCTCATTTCTGTTTTGAACACAAAGAGATACTCTAAGCATAGCTCTTTTACTCCTTTACCTTTATATAATGTTATTTGGTCGCAAAGTTTAAAAAATAATGAAAAGTTATTATGATGGGACGGAGAGGAGAGATCTATTTTTTATTTATATAAACTCTTTATTTGTTGTACACCACTACACAGTTATGAAAATAAAGGACGAATAGAGAGAAACACAAAAACTGGAGTAGAATAGGCCTTATCACTTAGAAGCGATCTTTGCCAGGCAACCTTAGGATTAGGACAGCAAGAGCGAGAACAAATAGGAGGTGTACAATTATTATAAACCTACAAATAACTACATACGAATACGTAAACAAAAAATACAAATTAAAAAAAATATATGAAAGAAATATATAAATAATAGACTTCTACTCGCATCTACAAGTAAGATATCCCAGTGGCCATTATGGTATGACCTTTATTAACCGCGGGTGAAACCGCATGGTATAGCTAGTGTAACATTATCTAGATACAAAAGCTTTGAGGTAAATCGGACCGTATTTTTCAGTCAAAATACCAAAAAGCTTGATAAAGAACTAAATACTCTCATAATTGTTAAACACTTACAGAACCTTTGAAATATTGGATTTTAAAATCAAATTTAAAAGCGATTGAAAATAACACTAAAAATTTGCTTTTTAAATGGCGTGACTTTAATTGTGGGACGCCCACCGCGCGAGCTTTGTATGTGACAATACTTTGAAATTACAATAGTCCTCAAGAAATATACGTCTCAGATAAGTAATATTCCAATGGAAAATAGCGCCGGCAAGATACCTATATTCACTTATACATTTACCCTTACAATAGAGTGCCATATATAACAATGGTTTTTCATACTTTAGCGCCATCCCTAATTTCGGTGTTTCTCAAAGTTTTCTATCCCACAACGAACGCTTGCAACTAGTGCTATTTATTCGTCATAATCAATAGTCTATAACAGTCTACTGCCAGCAGTAGACTGTTATAGACTATTGATATGACTAAACTGGATCTCTTCTAATGGAATGGTTTGCCCGTAATCACAGTACATCAACCTGTCTGCCCAAAGGTTGGTTGTTAATCACAGTAGACGTTACTAGTGCCACAGAGGACGATCTCGTCTCGAGCGGCACCCACAGGAGAAGACGGGTGGTGACAACTGTATTCTGATCTGCCGTCACTAAACGGCACTATTTATTGGTGGTTTGGGATTTATTAAGTATATCACAGTGCATCAACCTGTCTGCCTAAAGGCGGGTTGTTGATCGCAGTAGACGTTAGTAGTGCCATAGAGGACGCTCTCGTGTCGAGCAGCACCCACAGGAGGCAACGGTTGGCGACAACTGTATTCCGATCTGCCGTTAGGAAAGGGCACTATTTTTCGGAATTTATTAAGTAGATGCGTAGTACCAGGCATGGAAAAAAATCGTTAGGAATTGGATTTTTGTCTGTCAAGACATTTTCAGTGGCAGCAATCCAATCTGGATTGATCAAACCACGTCATGCAATTGCCGATATAACATTTAATTTTATTCCATTCCTACAATTGTACTTATATCTGGCGAAAAAAGGTATAGCTTACCACAAGTTAAAAAAGGAACCGACGAGAACTACTCGTAAAACTGGATTATACGAATAAAACAAAAAGTTTGAGAGGCTCTGCTTAAACTATTGATGTTTTTTTTACAAACGTAACTTCGTAGTAAGATCGCGCCGTCGTGTCGCCTCGTCGTGATGCAGGTAAAGTTTTTTTTGGACCGAAAAAAGAGGTCTTTCCCAAACACAAATCCCTGAAGAGTTTAGAAGTAAGTGTTAAATTTTGTATGAGAGACAGGGGCTCTTATAGTTTGGTGATATAGGTATTAGATATATTCGTGCGTATGATGGGTATACTCTCTGTTAACCCTTCTCTCTAAAGGACAGGCCTGTGCTAAGCTGTGGAACATTACAATAGTGGCAGAAGCCTCACACCAGACAAGGTCAACCCACAGATAATTAAAAAATTACATTTTCCCTGCCTGTGCTTGAACCCGGAATCTCCAACTTCCAGCATTCCTTGCAATGCTCCTTCGTTCCACCCTTTCTTTATGATGGTTCGTTTTTCCTTTTAATTCAAAGTTAAAAGGCTAGTTTTTACCACAGAAAAATAATTAAGCTTGACGTTTAACCATTCGGACAAAGCCACGAGCGCAAGTTACTTAAAATCTAAAAACAGAAATTCGACACCTAGACATGTTTACGGCTCGGAGCTACACACGAGACCCTACTACGCATTCCGATAAGTAATTTGATACGATAGAATGTGAAAAAATGTAAATAACTTTGATGGCGCGCCACAGGAGTTGAGTTTTTGTTATGGCTGTTTCGTGTCGATAGGTTGAACCATAAAACGTAGCTTTTTTATTACTTTGGTCCCACATTGTCCGCCACTAGGCCTACAGATTAAAACCAGCCGATGGAACTAATAAAAGCACGAATTTAGAACTCCTGTTTTATTTACGTCTCTACCTGAAGCCGTTCGAGTGTCTTGATATATCTCACAAGTATCCACGTGGGTGTTGACGCCAAACAGCGAAAACTATTAAATGATTTTAAAATTAAAAATCATTCAAGTTCCATTCAGATAATTTTTAACAATTATCTGCGTATATTTTGTGACTGGTGGGCTGTCGGCGTGACCATTTCGGAGCATTCATTTGTCGGACTTTTTTTATTTCAAGAAAAAAAAACAATGTCCAATCTTAGTGGCGCCAGTACTATTATATAAGTCGAGACGTAAACCTTCTTATGTGGACTTTATCACTCGAAGAAAAAGAACGCCCGTCTCGAGATAAACAAAAGTAAACGCGAGACATCGAGTATCTTTTGTCTCTAAAAGCACAGTCGAGATTATCGAAATTGGCAGTCCTATAATGAAAGCAAAACAAAGAGAATTGAAGGTATGGCATCTGACGGTAAAATGTATCTCAGACTGATGTTTTGAAAGCGTTGTAAGCGCGGACACTACGAGAATTTAAGAGCTTGCGCACACTGGACCGCAATACCTGTCATATTGTTATATTCTTGCCTTCAGGAATTGCAGTGAGCAGAGTCTATCCGTGTGATAGGGAAGCAACTCGCCTATCCTTTGCTTTCCATTTCTAGCTTTTTTATCTTTCGCTGACGAATGAGTTTTCTTTGTTTTGGCAGACAAATACTAAGCTGATTTACTGAGGTGCTTTTTTTCCAAAAGAGAACGGACGTCCGAGCAGAAAAGAATAATATTGCGGAATCTGCCCGATGAAATAACAGTATAGTGCCATTTTCTTAAGTCAATGAGAATAATACAACTTCAACAATAAAGGCTTAAGATATAATTGTATCATCAGATCAGGGCGTGCAGTAAATTTTGAATCTCAATTAAACAGCAAAGGGAGCCGCAGTTTGCGCTTAGCTTATTTCCTGCCCTAAAAGCTCTAATTGGTCGTTTTTCCTCGGCACAAGAGGACGGACGGCCGAGCAAAAAGTGGAGCCGTCGCGGAATGTGCCCGGTTGAATAACCAGCCGTCTGTGTGCCAGCATTGCTAACTATATATAAACAAAGAGCTTGCGTTGCGTAAAAATACGTTATACCGAGCGTACCATATTGTCGTGATTTATTTTTCGTGCCACCGTGCGCACTTTCAAACTCCGAGTGGGCTTATTTACGTTGCAGCTCGTTTATTTTTTCTCGGATTATCGGAGCTGCGCCAAGAATGTCGAAATCATTCAGGCCAGACAGTGGGTAGAGGAATTTGCCATTCATATCGCTGATACCGTCGGTTCGTACAAGTAAAATTTGGGGAATCGACAGACATCACTGGAGGTCGCATCAGCTGATATAGATTTGCCCAACTTGCGTTTGAGACCATGGTCATAGGACACGAAAAATTTTCTTCATATGGTGTCACACTAATTAATGTGTCTGACGATCAAATATTTGGCGCTCATTTGGCCCAAATGATAAATCCATGCAATCCAAAAGAAAAGCTTTTCTCATATGGGTGACCATCTGATTTTTCTTTCATGTTAATTTTTGTACGATGGCTTGGATAATATATCTATATATCATATTGTATATATTTACTGTAAACAGTCACCTGAGTACCAAAACAAATGGGATCTGTTGAAGCCTCGGGTGCTTTTCTGGTGTTACTAATTTTAGCCGCGCGGCCGCGTTAACAAATAAAATAATTAAATTTGCAGTAATCCGCGAACATATCTACAGAAGACAATAGCGCTTGTTGTAAAATCGAGCTATAAGGATCTGTCATGGTGATAATTAACAACATAATATGTAGATTACACTCTAGTAGCAGAAGATTATAATCTGGAAGATAACAAGCTATAGCTATTTAAGCTTCTTGTTAATTTTATATCATGGACCACTGCAAAGTACCGCTTGCTTTTTTCATATTGCTTAACCGTCCACTGCTTTACTAAGAGCAGCGGCAAGAGGAGGGGTGGAGGGGTTGTGGAGGAGAGGAGAACTGTATTCTGAACTGTCGTCACCACTCTCCAATATGTAAATTTTATAATTATTTTATACTAGTTGTACCCTGCCACGCTTCGCTGTGATATACAATATATTTTGTTTTTCCACTGTCTGTGTAGATATAAAGACTCGCGGATCTGTGACTGATGCAAAAAATAGATAAAAACAATCCTTGATGCGGATTATATATCATGCTAAAATGTACGCTCGATCGGTGCAGAACTTTTTGAGTTCTTGAAGCGTACACAAACCAACATAACATTTTTATATATATAGATATATATATTTTATAAAGCGTAAAGCTATTACTAAGAGACTGCTGCTTGTACAAGAATCACTCGTTTCGGATCATTCTGTACTACCAATTAACTTATCTTACGATTAGAAAATAAAAAAGCCAAAAAAAACTTCAGAGTTTGGAACATTGTCGCAAAGTTGCCTGCTTTTCGGTGTTCTATAGGACATATCTCGGAGAGTGTGCTCAAGAACTGTTTGATCTAGTTCTCTTTACTATCGAACCGATAGGCACCGCGAAGGATCTGCATCCCCACGTGGTTGATATACCGCGGACGCGTACGAAGCGCTTCGCATCTTCGTCTCTGATCCGTTGCCGCACCGCTAGGTTCTGCAATGCCCTTCCAGCTTCCATTTCCCCAATACCTACAATATCTTGAAATCAAGAGTGCCTTGAAATCAAGAATGAATAGGTCTTTATCTTCTAGGCAAGCGCGCTCCACCTTAGGCTGCATCATCGCTTACCATCAGGTGTGATTGCACTTTGCAGTCAAGCGCTGGTCTATAAATGTGTTACTATCACTTTTTACTAAACCAAATTAAATAATCTCAATATTCGTACAAGAGTAGGTTAAAACAATGTGATAAAAATTATGAAATCACAATATTTTTCGTATTGTTTAAAAATCTTATTATATATCAAAACAAGACCTTGAAATTGATTTATCCGCGGACCAGCCAGGAAATTCATAACATAATTCTCCGTTGCCAAGATTCTTGAAAAATCTGCAACTATATTGCACAATTCTACAATAAACTCGCCATAATGTGTTTACATTTAATATATTTAAGGCGAATAGTTGCAGAAATTTCAAATGTAAATATTTGAAAAAAAAAGCTAGTAAACGTTTTACAATCAGATGGTTTAGCCTTGTTGACATACGTAATATTTCCCATATAATCCTTTCGTCTGCATATTTAATCACGTCGTACGAAAAATCTAGCAAGCGATTCGTTCCTTGGCCAGTAAGTAGATAGATCCCGCGTGCTCACCTTCGAAACACTGCGCTGCGCTATGTCCGTAAGGTCCGTAAGGTAGGTGCGCTATGTCTTCTACGGATTTTCTCTTTTATGCACGATTAGATCACTTTGAATAATCGGAAAATCTCCTTCGATTGCTCGTTGAGTTACTCAAGCTTTCGCCCACGCCCCATAGTGAGCGAATATGTTACGAAGCCCTAAGTCGGCACTAGCAACTCTCGCAATTTGAAAATTTTGGCCTTCAGGCATAGAGGACTATTAAATTTAAACTTTATATTTGATGTCAAATAAACAAAGAACCGTGTCTGGAATTATTCGCCTTAAACATCGAAATTCTGCGAGTATTACGTGTCTCTTATTTTAGTTCACGACTACAAAGTAAACAAAAGTCGTTTATCCTCATTCACGTTAATAGCAGTGTGTGTTTGTATGTGAGATAAGGTGATTCATATACATATTTTGATATGAACCCAAGGATGCTAAAGCGTAATAACACGCGTATTCTGTTCTTAACCACGCCTCTGTATCGAATAAAGTAAACGTGCCTTTAGACGGGAATTAGATGTGTTTGAAATAAAGGAAAATGTTCTAAAATAGCGGACATTAGTATTTCGGTCCAGGTTACTAACAATCAGGAAAAAGGGAACCATTCCGAGTACTGTTTTACAAATCTTCAATTCTTATACGCCTGGCGCCATGCGTAGAAAAGAAAATAAAACGCAAATCGGCATGGGCACGTACATTCTACTTTATTTGAATGAAATCTGCGCGGTGCGGTGCGTTAGTAAAATGATTAACGTGGATCAACATTAAATAGTTCTTGAGCACACACTCCGAATGTCCTGCACACACCATAACACAAACAAAAAGTGGCTACATAAATAAATGTATTTCATGGTATAGTACGTTTGAACTCAACTCAACTCTAGCAATTGAAAGACCTATTGTACTCGTGCTTTGTGCTTAAACGGCAGCTCTATTGCCAATAATCGGATCATGGGTGTGTTTCCACAGAAGCGGAGACAAATAAAACGGAGCGGAGCTATCTCTTATCGTAAGATTGCAACACATAATCACCAGAAGTATTGAAACGGCGTCACCGGGGAAAGTGAAGAGCGCGATGCTCGTCAGGAGGCTCGACGATATCAGGCGGAAGGGTAGACACCACAAGGGTGGGTGTAAGATTCGGATCTCTACTTAATTTGACGTTATGATTTTGTGCAGGGTTTAGTCCGAACGCCCCCGAGACCGTGAATAAGATCCTCGTCCAGGTTGCGTCAGAAATCGGAGCTGTGCAAAATTCAATGCAGGTGATGCATCTGTGTTACCTAATTGGAATGCATTGTTTGTTGTTAGTTGAGCGTCCGGGTCGTAAAGTAAATCAAAAATGTCATCGTCTAAGATGGTTGCGGGCTAACCTGTCAGGGGAAATGGCAGTTATATTAAACCCTGCCATAATCCTTATCAGTGGCGTGCACTAGGTTTCCCACCAGGGTATGCATACGGCAGCAAAAATGCATAAAATGGCAAAAATCCTCCTCCGTAACGAGAAATATATATATATTAGGGTAAGCAGTGCTTTTGCGCTTGTATGAAGTGCTGATCCTTATCGGTTATCGCGTGATATCAATTTCAGTGGGGTGGTATCTAAATTAACAGCTGAAGCCAGACCAGACCAAAGAGAATTCAGTAATAATAGAGATTAGAGATGACATTTTTATTGTAGACAATGTTCTTCAGTCAAAAAATCCCTTTGATGCTAGATACCGAATTGATTATCGGCGTTTACTCCCGCAGCCCCAGGTCAAGAAGCATAAATAAAGCGATGTCGGTACTGCATAGACCGTAGTGTGTAGCAGTCGTTACAACAACTGTGTTCCATCTACTTAACCGACAACCCTCGGTCAGAAAACAAAATACCTACCTATAAGAGTAAATAGTTACACCGGTGCACAAGGTGTAAAAGGGGTAATCTCGATGGACAAAATTACTACAACTTAGCAATATTAAGATATTCATTGGTACCTACCAATAAACTAAAATACATAATTATAAATGATGAAATTGTGTCAAATCAAATAGTTCATATCTGCATACAAACTTTATATTATTATCGATAACATTTATATTATAAATAAATAATAAATAAATATACTATGACAATACACACATCGCCATCTAGCCCCAAAGTAAGCGCAGCTTGTGTTATGGGTACTAAGATAACTGATGAATATTTTTTATGAATAATATACATAAATACTTATAATATATAGATAAACACCCAGACACTGAAAAACATTCATGTTCATCTCACAAATATTGTCCAGTTGTGGGAATCGAACCCACGGCCTTGGACTCAGAAAGCAGGGTCGCTGCCCACTGCGCCAATCGGCCGTCGAATAAATATAGTATAGTTACTATTAGAATATTGGTAACGTAGGTAGGTACTTTAATTTTTAACCTGCAATTTATTCAAATACTAGAATATATAACTTAGCTATCTTGGTTTACAAGAAATATTCTGGAGCCCTGTACCTTATATATTATGTGTGCAAATATAATTACACAAAATGGAAACAAGCGGCCCAGGACCGTGGATTTTGGAACTCTCTACAAAAGACCTGTGTCCAGCAGTGGACTTCAATCGGTTGAGGTGATGATGATGAAATATAATCATGATTGTCTTAAATAAATAACTTAGCAAGCATTTTATCTATTCAGATATTTCAATTTCGTAGTTTTTATACATAATCTCTATTTCAGATACCTGTAGCCCTTTAACGACGTGCAAAATATCTTGATCAGGCACCGAAGGTGTGTCAAAATAGCTCATACACGTTCGTGTAAATAGTAACCGGTGTGCGTGGGGTCTGGCTGTATACTACTGGAGAACTAGCCCCACGCAATACCGTGTGCTTGAATTATTGGTGATATAAAGAGCTTCTGTGTAATAATATGTGTGATACATTAATCTTCTGTGTGCTCGGAATGGCGCTCGTGAGGATTTAATGCCCCTTTTTTTTTTCTTTTTTTTTCTCGTGGGGAAATCCTCATGGATACCACTACACCACAGGGAGGTGCAGTGGTTATGCCGGACTCTTACCGACTAAAAGCCCACGGTGTTCCAACACATCGACTGGTGACTGGGTTATGGGAACGCTTTCGCACACAACCGCAACCCAGTCAGCGGTGCCTACTGAGGCAGGCACTTCTCTGTAACAACTTCGGTTACCACTGAACACCACCGAAGGCAAACCAGGAACACGGGGTATGCCTTTCAACTCGAGGACCAAACTCCGACGGGCAACAGAATCCCCGTATCTATCACCCGGAGGTCCTTCTCAAGGGGGCAGACGTCGGTTGTGCGCCAGCTGTCTACGCCCGACTCTTCTGCGGCGGAGCGGATTAGAGTCTACATTGTTCTCTCTCAACCGCTCGGCCAACTCCTTCTGCACCATCACATCCTCACAGAAGGAGACCACTGCTTCCCACGACCTGTCACTTCCTACCATAGCCCTAACCACGGCTGGTAGCGAGAGGTCCTGCCCAACCGTAGCTACGAGCGCCTTGCGTGACTCCGCCCATTTGGGGCAGTCAGCCAATGTATATTGTGCTGTATCTGTGGCACAGCCGCACTCATGACACACCTCAGTAGGCTCTCTACCAGCCACCTTGAACAAGTACCTTCCGAAGCAACCATGCCCTGAAAGGACCTGTGCAAGATGGAAAGTGAGTGTTCCGTGCTTCCTTTTCACCCACTGCTGGAGAACAGGCAGGATGGCCTCAATAGTTCGTTGGCCCGCGCTGGGTGTCTCAAGCCTTCCTTGCCACTGGCGGAATAGCTCTGCCTGTGCTGTTCGCCGCCACATTGCGATCCTTTCTAATGAAGGGTGTTCCCCTCGTATTCGGACAGTTATTCTACGCTGGTATACGTATGCCAGAACTTCAGCAGGACTTAATGCCCCTGTATCAACATATTAATGGATACCACCATATATAAAGCGTTAAGACTGAGGTATGTAAATGAGGTAGTTATATAACACAAAAAATAATATCAGGTTTAAACATAATTGAATTTTTTAGGTTCCCAATAAAATGCTCATATCAATGCCGTTTTTTTCGTGGATTTTCAGGAGTATGATAACCAGCTTCCAAATAGGCGGGGGTTTTTCATATTTTATTTTCTAACCTAGCTAGGTACGTTGTTATGTGTTTAAAACAGGTTAGAAAATCTCAAATACCTAATTGTTGTTGAAAAAAAAATCCTTTTATCGATGGGAAAACTGGTAGTGACATAACTAGTATCCCTTAAATAAAGAAACTAGTTAGGTATGTATGTATTTCAGTAAAACGTACGAAAAATTTCCAGAAAAAATTACTTAATGGAATTAATAAAAATCCATGCTACAATGACTATAGAATTAGTAGGTACCTAAGCAATCCAGGTACCTACCACTAAAGTATTAATATTATTAGTTCTGTACCTAAGAACTAATGTTGATGACATTTTAAAAATCATTGCGAAATACCTACTTACGTATAAATCAAACTTATCTAAATACTAAAAACAAGCGACCTACGCTCAGCGCTTGTTCGCCAACGCATACAAAACATTTAGGTATACCAACTATATCTTCCGCTTCAGTACACACACACATAATATGTTCAAATCTCCACGGCATCGCTCCAAAAAGCCATAACAATAGTACCTATAATAACAAAGGTATGTATATACTTAGTTCGTAGTACGCATGGTACCTATTATGGCACGGGCGCGGCGCACGGGCAAACTCGGGTCATTATCCTGACACAAAGATTATAATTAAGAAGACCAGCGATGGAAAACACTTCTTCTATATTCAGTATGCATTGCGGGTCCTACAAGCTCTTGTTAGTTCGCTTGGTTACAAAACGTTGCAATGAACTTTAAATAGGATAGATCTCCGTGTTAGGTTAAGAGGCGAAGTTGTTCTACCGCTTCAACAGACGGGTATAGTAAAATTGTAGTAAAGTGCTTACGCCTGTGTTAGTTGGCGCGTTAGTCGGATCTTACTTTTGTGAAAGGCCCCGTAAGTGTTAGGGACTGATTATTTACATAATCAAAGGTTAAAGGTAAGTTCTTGCTGCAATAATGCAATTACAATACATTGTGCTTTATCTAAAGGTCTTGCAAATAGGTACGTACCTACTTGGACCACTGTACGATAATATAACTTGTTTAAAAAAAATTGTGGATTGTATAATTGTGCATTATATACTTACATACCTACCGACTAGCTGTATTATTATAAGAATAATTACAAAAAAAATCTTTATTCTCAGTAATATATATTTTCATATAGGTACCTAATCTATCAGTAAATATATATTACAATATAGCTTTCGGTTTCAGTAAGTTAAACGAAATCAGTGTTTTTCATAAATTATTTACAGAATCTGTCAATAATTTAAATACATATTATTTAGTTTTTTGTAACTATTTACGTAGTTACAAAAAATAAGATTCCTAGGCATTCTGAATTTACTTTTCATAATATAACCTAACGTCTATGGTTGTATTTTAAGTTTCCATTATCTCATTTTTAATTTTTCGTATGGATTGATGGATGGAATATTAAAAATAATCGAATTTAAATTCTATCATCTGCCAAATAACAGTCCACTTAATTTTAAGATCTGCCGATTCAATGTTGTTACTTTAAACAGCGCCTAACGTCATTAGACATCACATAAGACTTCGTGAAATTTTATATTCCCTAGGAATCACCTAAATCACTAGGTAACTGATAAAGTCGATTCCTAGGTTTATTGAAAAAGTGTTGTTTTCGTAAACCGTGCTGTATACTAACTTCGATGTGGATTGAAATTAATTGCAAGCCTCAAGGTTGCCGGGGTCGACGTCCTTGTCTCTGTGCAGTAACACAGCAACTGTACCTAACCTCGACTTCCAGTGTTGGGCATCTGTAGCGATATCGATGAAAACGCATCCGTTGATATTCTTATTTTCCTTTTGTTTACTTTTTCATATATATATCAATGGTGCTATCACTGATATGAACATAACTAGCTGTTGCCCGCGTTCTTCGTCACTTACTGTTCAATTCGTTCGTTACTTACTGTTCTTGCAAATCCCGTGGGAACCGTCGTTTGCCTGTGATAAATGTAGGCTATGCTACTCTCCGTCCTTTCATCTAACTCAATGGCAAACATCAATCAATGATCAGTTGCTTAGTCAGGGTACAAATGAAGGACAAACAAACAAACACAATTTTTCAGTTATAATTTTAGAAAGAAAGGCCGCACTGGTTAAGCCGATGTGAATATAAATGGGACAGGCGGCCTATTTTGGATGATTATTAACTGGGCCTTCCTTACTCAGTGCGACGTCGTTTACTCTCTGCTGGCGGCTTTCGACGGCGACATTTCGCTGGTAAATATAATAGACTCGATGATAGGTATTGAGTCCAAAAAGCAGGTAGGCAGGTAATGATGTCATACTGTGCAACAGTAATGAGGCTTGAGGAAGCAGCGGACGCTTTGCCACTCCGCAGGAGAAGAACGGATTGTAGAAGGCGGAGGTTTGATCGCCTTATACTTCCTGAATAAAGAGCCGTACAATCGTTGAATGAGACGTTGAAGTGCGAATGTCGAGTGCAATTTGGGATCCGTTGGCGCTTCACATACAACGTAGAGGGTACACTGGGTTTTAGTGGGTATTCTCGTAAATGAGTCTGGGAGATCTCCTGCATCATTTGCAAGAGGGATGCGTAAAAGCATTTCCCAGAGAAAAAAAAAAAAAAAGTGCCACGTCGTTTGTTACCTAAGCCAGCATATTCACATATGCTTTGTTTTACGTCCAACCTTCAACAGTCTGTTAAAGGCCTGTGCTCAGCAGTGTTATATTAACTACGTTGACTATTGATGCAAATATAATTTAACGATACTTGTAACCAGCACAGCACTACAACCGCTACCGAGCTACACGCTCTCGCTCTAAGCTCTACGCCTACTGTGCGCGTACGCCACCGGCACACTCGCGATCATTGACTTATTGACGACAATTATTTGTGTAGTGAATTTAGCCGCCCCTTTAATTACTTTCAGAATTTTCACTACTTACTTTATTACGCACGCATGCCCAACTTGTTATTTGCCCGAACTTAGATCACCTTAGATTAATTTCCTTAGATCGCGTACGCCCGATAGAGGCTTCTGGTATTAAGACTTAAATTGTTAGAGATGGAAACAGTTTATCGATACTCGTAACCAGCACATCCCTACAACCGCTACCGCGGTACGCGAGCTTGACTTCCACTGTGCGCTAGCGCCGCCGGCAGTCGTGATAATTGACTAATTGTCGACAATCATTTGTTTAGCGACTTTAGCCGCCTCTTTAATAACTATCAACGATTCGCACTACTTGCGCGACTATTTCAAGACACACGCATGCCCTACTTAGTCGTTCTATTCTTGTATTAACAAGTTATTGAGGACTCAGATAAATTAATGATACTAATTAGGCGAGAGCGATAAACGTTTGAGCGGTCAGTTTTATCGGATTTTTTTTTTTGCAATGAGAGGTAATTGGAGCAATAACCGCGGCGGCTAGTGTTTACGGTTTAATTTATAAAGACCCTGTAGACATATTATACTTACATATTTATATTGGATCTATGTACCTATAGTATATGCCTTTACATTATAGCATAGGTTCAGAGTAACTTAACGGATGTTGGAGAGAGCTAGGCTTTAGGTGGCTTTAGGTGGACGAAAACAAGGCGTTTCTTACTTTGTAGAACGTCCGCCCTGCGAATTGTTGTTCTATTATATTTATGTGGTTTTCCATCCATCAGCCGGGCCCTTCAACAATTAATAAAAAAATAGGAAAAAGGGAAATTTGTGGAAGAAGCAGCGTTAAGGATAAAGCGCAGCTGGTAGGTAACGAAGCTCTAAAAGGGCATTTTTTAAAGGACTGATAGATCCCAAAGTGCTGGAGTGGCGTCTGGGACGCATTTAAAACGCAGAATTTGTTTTAACGCCCCGTGGTAGACAGATAGCTTCAAAGTCTCATGGAGTCGGTAATCACTGCCCACACAAGACTGAAAGTTTCGGTCGTCTTGTCTTAAAGTAAGCGTAGCTTGTGTTATGGGTACTATGATGACTGATGAATATTTTTTTATGAATAATCATACATAAATACTTATTATATAAAGATAAACACACGCTAAAAAACATTCATGTTAACCACACAAACATTGTCCAGTTTGGGGAATCAAACCCACAGCATTGAACTCAGAATGCAGGGTCGCTGCCCATTGCGCCAATCAGCCGTCAAAATTACGTATCCTTTTGTTTGTTTACTGTTTTTTTACATAAAAGAGCGAAAACAGTAACGGACAGGTGAAATTCATAGAAAAGTGAAGTTATTAGAAACTTTAAGATAGCAAACTGCGGTGATAGGTAAGATTTCGGCCCCCTTAACGCGGAAACCGGTTTCGATTTACCTTTAAACTTTCTGTACGTACGATATGAGCAATCAAATATCACTTGCGTTGAAGGAATCTTCTAGAGTAAAACTGCACAAAGGTGTGCGAGGTCTACCAATCCCCACTTAAACTTCTGTATCTTGTATAATAATGCCGATGATGATGATGATTAAGTTGCTGTTGATTTGATGTCCTTAGTTCTTTCCTTCTTTTGTTAGTTTCACAACAAGTCGCGGGATAATCGCGCTTATTATCTCTATGCTGAGGTACAAGATGGCGGCAGAGAAAACATTTAATTTAAATTAAGGATAATTAAAATCCACTACCTCGGATTACTTAAGCTCACAGCTCGTGATTTATTATTTAAATACATTTCTAGTTTTCTCGCCGCCAGTTATATTATGAATATTTATACAATGTTTCTAATTCAAAGCTTTTCTTATAAAGAAAATTAAAATTCAAAACAATATTTATTTAAATTTTTACGCCTGCAGAGATAGGATGGAGGATTGACAGTTTTTAGCAAAACGTTTACATTTGAGTTTTAGGAGCACGGTAAATATTTACAAAAATTAAATGGGTACGTATTAACTCTAATACAGAGTAACTTCGGCTGTTCGAAGAGCTTTATTAATGTCCGGGTAATGTACAAATTTGAGAATTCCCACGACAACGCAACGGTGCGTTTCGAAGTTCGCGTGATGTTCGACGTCGGGCTTCAACCCCTTCCATGGGAAATTTACGCAGTTCCCATAGCGGTCCGAAAAAGAAACAAAAATTTTGGAGTGATTCTTTTGATTTAATTAAGCGGTATATAGACCAGCGGTCAGGACTTCGGCTTGACCTTTGGAGTGCCGAGTTCGAACCCCAGCACACACCGCCAACTTTTTCAAGTTACGTGCGTTATAAGCAATGAAAATATCACTTGCTTCAACGATGAAGGTAACATCGTGAGGAAACCTGCATGTCTGAGAGTTCTCCATGATGTTCTGAAAGGCGTGTGAAGTCCACCAATCCACACTAGACCAGCGTGGTGGACTACGGCCTTCATTCTTTTCTCATTGTGGGAGGAGACCCGTGCCCTGTAGTGGGCCAGTGATGGGCTGTTATGATGAATATAGGGCCCTTTTAAACCTGTATGGTAGCTTAATAAAAGCCATACTCCACACTCTTGGCACTATCCTGTTCTATTGCTGTAAGTCTTATCTACAAAGGTTGCCTGTAAGAGATTGCTTGCAGCAATAAGGCCGCCTTTGCATGTCTACATTGTGTACTGTATACTCCTTACTGTTTCTTTTCCTGTATGTTATACGTGCAATAAAGTGTTTCTTCTTCTTCTTCTTCTGTTTCTATGAGACATCGTACCGGAACGCTTAATCGTTTAGCAGCTCTTCTCTGTGGGTAGGTTGATAACTAGCCACGGCTGAAGCCTTTTACCAGACCAACCAAAAGAAAATTCATAAATTATGAAATCCAAATTGCCCCTGCCGAAATTTGAACCTGGGTCCGCCCTTATACCTTATTGATATAGGACCACAGCACTTGCCGCTGCGCACAGGAAATTCGTTCTCTTAAAGTAGAAAATATTGATCCCAGTTCTAAAAAAGGTAATTGAACAAAAGTTTTCATCATAATATAAATACTATAATGTCCTCTATATTTTTATCTCTAAACCACAACTTGTAACCTAACAATCTACAGTCCTTGTATGAAGCGATGGAAGAAATGCATTTCGTGCGCAATTAAGAGAATATAAATCATCGGTAATCAGAGCTCTGGAATAGTGGGTCTAATCGATGAAATTTAGGTCCAACGTCAGTTTCTTGCCGGATTCTAGTTCGTAGAGTCAATACGACAGACATTTGACGGCCGATTGGCGCAGTGGGCAGCTACCTTCTGAGTCAAAGGCCGTGGATTCGATTCGAATTCACAACTGGAAAATGTTTTTGTGATGAACAGGAATGTTTTTCTGTGTCTGGGTTTATATGTCTTTTATAAGTATTTATGTATATTAGTCATAAAAAAAATATTCATCAGTCATCTTAGTACACATAACACAAGCTACGCTTACTTTGGGGCTAGATGGCGATGTGTGTCGTAGTATAATTATTTTATTTATTTATTTATGCTTGTCTATTTAAAAGTACTGCCTATGAAATAGGCCTATTCGAAATAAAAGATGTTTTAATTTTTAATTTTGATCTCTTCTCGTTTATGCAGTTCGTGGCTTATAGGCTATTTCACAAATAGGCACATATGAGGTGATGCTAAAAACATGGCAATTTGTCAACGAAACAAAAAAGTTTGAGGTCCTAAGCAGTACATTAATAAACTGGCCTGTTATAATAATCTGTGTGTGCATTACCTTTATTTCATCATCATCATATCAACTATAGGGCACGGGTCTCCTCCCACAATGAAAAGGGGTTAAGGCTGTAGTCCACTACGCTGGCCCAGTGCGTGGTGGACTCAATATACCTTTGCGAACATTATGCTTTCCTTCACCGTCGAAGTAAGTTATGTTTTAATTACTTAAAATGGACATAACTTAGAAAAGTTAGAGGTGCGTGCTGGGATTCGAACTCGGCCCCCGAAAGTAAAATCGAGCTCCTACCCACTGTGGTATCACCACTTCCTCCGCCACCTTTATTTATCTATTTTTGGAAACCACAACTTCCTACAACAGCAGAAACAGAAAAATATTTTATATTCCATCCACGCACAGAAAACAATCACAGAATCAAACTTTTTCTGGCCTCAAAGACCACATTATTCTTAAAAGAGAGCCGCTCTCCTAATATAGCCGAAATTGCCCACCACACATTCACGCAGGCTATCTCACTCCATATAAAACTATCCTTACATCCTTAGATGAACGTGAATTTGCCATGTTATAATAAAACAACTCGAGGATTGCAGACGACAAAAAGAAGGCCACAAACGCGGGCGGCATGCTGAGCTGCTTTTATTACCTCTCTGCGAACGTAGAGCGTTTTCTTTTTAATTTCAATGAAAAATCATACGCACCGGCTCTAAAAACTGACATTCCATCAGTGCTTTAAAAAAGTGTGTTCCCAGAAAATGCGCGGTTGGAATGCAGCTGTTCAAACCTGCTTCATTAGGGGCCCGTGAGCACCGCGCCGAACCAATTAACACGACGGATCCATAAAACTACTTCGCTTTATCAATAATTTTTATAGTTATATTACACGGTGATTTTTTTATCTTCAAACGTTGACAGCTCCTTAAATATATCCGATGTACAGTTAGGTACTCTGAGCTATGTTTAAAATAACAATGTTTCTTTTTAAAAATCTCATTGTCCGTTGTCCGCCAATTGATGCAGTCGGCAGCGACCCTGCTTTCTGAGTGGGTTTGATTCCCACAACGGGAAAATGTTTGTGTAATGAAAATGAATGTTTAAATTGAGGTTCATTCAATATCCATAATTAAAAAACTACCTGTAACTATAAACTTGAATTCATATATAACAACAATAATGTCAATATTAACTAATCGACCAAAAGTGCTCAATAACTAATTGAATTAATTTGCAGCTGATGAAGTTAAGAACCTACAGATTCTAATGCTGCTGCTACATGAAATACTGCACTTCATTCAATTGATACTGCCAACTCGCGTCGGTCCGCTAACTCTCGATATAGGACGCTTCTTAACAAATAAATATTTAGTTAATTTGATTAACTGGCTCACTGTAGAAGATTACAAACTGACATATAGGCATGTTTGAAATCTTCTACAAATTAAGGCAAAGACAAAATAGGACTATTTCAATTACTCTTATGTTTCTGAACCGATTCCATTTTTTATAATGTAGTAGGAGGAAGTTTCTGAGCTATTATTGAGTTTTTTTAATCATAGCACCAAAATAAAATTGTAATCAGTTAAGTTTTCTCTTTAAAATATAGGTAAGTACAATCGGTCTTCTTGGCGAATATACAGAGATAAATAAATATACCAGAAAGCTCTTGGCCTGTAGTTGTTTAAATTAAAACTAAGAACTTTTGTTCCACGAATATTGTCTACTCGATAGTTTGTGAATGATTAAATATTCAATATTTTACATAGAAACTCTGATTGTGACTACTCTGTAAAGTTACATTGGCAACAGCGCGCGAACCACGTCTATATCGTGCGGTCACAGACGGCCCGGTCGTACGCGACGTTGTCGAATCACATGTATTTATGTATTTGGTTTCATAGTGTAATGTCACATAACAGAAGATACATGATTTATTTTTTTATGAAACAAATTAATACTGAATTCGGTGAACAATTGTTGATAATTTCAATTATGGATTTACAAGGCCGAGAGCTTTCTGGTATTTTTTTATTTAACACGGTATAATATAAAGTATATTATCACGGTATATTATTGGTAATATATGTTTATCCATACGAATATTATAAATGCGAGTGATTTTTTCATTTGTTTGTTTCGTGAATGCAATGCCATATATGTGCCAAACTTAAGTAACGTTTGGCACATATATGGCATTGCATTCACTTAAAGTACCACGAAAGTTCTCATTTTAATGAAATTTTACTATGCAAGTAAGCATTTTTAAATAGATTTAAATATTTTTTAACAAGAACTGAAGAGCACTTTCTTATCAATAGTTAAGCCAAGAAAATGCCAAATTTATTGTAGAGTAGTTTTTTTTTTCTAATTACTTTAAGAAATACTTCTTAGCGTAAATATTTGCGTTTGAATAATTTTTAATATGGGTTTTATATTTGTAGCCATTTAACGATGCGCCATGATTTAAATGTAGATTTTTTGTAATGTAGGATAGTTTTGGTTAGATATAATTTACATTCTCTGTGTAATTATTAGAAATTAGTAACATAAAAAAAATAAAAAAAATTAATTTACCAACAACTGCGAGGCACAGCTAGTTTAGTTTTTTAAAATAAAGGTGATGTAAGTACAAGTGATAGACTCTATGTAAACATCAACAGTGACTCAAAACGCAAATCAGTTTGCGGTTAATTTGCAATGTAATTAATATTTTAATAAGCTGGCTGGGTTTTATTGTTTACGAATTTGTGGCACGGAATGCGTCTCATGACCGACCGGGCGGCCGACAAACCTCTTCCCACGGACCTCTTTTTATACTTGTTATTTAATCCGCCTTCACGTACCTATGGATAAAGCATATCTCGCAACGAGTTCAGAGGTTGAATGTGTCAGGAACCTTGTGAGCAGTCTGCGTTCAATGAAACACAAGCTTTTTTCCTATTAGAATGTCCGGCCGCGCAGCAATACGAGTTATGTAACGACATGAAATCAATCACGACGAATATGGCGTGTAGTAAACGGAAAGGAAAAAAAAAACTAAAATACCCTCGAATAATTCATATCGTGTACGTGAAGCTTTACATTGAATGCTTTCCAATAGCACAAAGAATCGCAATCGGGTGTACGCATTGCATGCCTTTTTGAAATATTTCTTTTTCTCATTTCGCCGTTTCCTTTCCTGGCTTAGTGCCACATGTTTTATTGATGGCCAGTTCATTGATATTGCTGGCTCGTTCAGGCGGTGGGTGAGTGGCCACTTATGTGAGCCATAAAAGGCCTAGCCTTGGCCATATGGGGAAGCCGTCACACCGCGAATGCATTCATGCGCGCGCGCATATCGCATCGATCGCTGCACTTACAAAACAAAGTGACGGCCGAATCTGTAAGAGAATGAATAATAGTGGAACATTGTTTCTTTTTTTTATTTGGTTATTATGGAAATCAAGTGGCGCAGTGGGCAGTGACCCTGCTTTGTTGGCCCTAGGCTCGATTTCCACAACTGGAAAATGTTTGTGTTATGAACATGAATGTTTTTCAGTTTCTAGGTCTTTATCTTAATGTTTTATGTATTTATGTATACTATTCTTAAAAAAAGTTATTAGTTGTCCTTGTACCCATAAAACAAGCTACGTATACTCTGGAGCTAGATGGCGATGTAGGTATTTGTTGTCGTAGTAGGTATACATTTTATATTTATTTATTTACAAATATGTATCTATAATATATTATTATCGCAGACATAAACATTACTGTGACAGGAAATTATATTATAATACCTACATATTTCATTGTTCTGATAACTAGGTTATAGATCCATAATAGGTACTTATTTACAAATTTCAAAAAAATAGTAAGTCTTTTCATAGATAATAGAATATCCATTGACTAACTTGAAACAATTTGATAAACAGTTCTAAGCCGGTCAATAAAGTTGATTCTTTTAGCAAAGATTTCAGTATTTCTGTCAGCACAAGAGGTAGGTAACGTTGTAAAAATATCTTGCATAAAAATCTCCATTGCTCAAAAGAGCTCTACGTAAAATGGGACAAACATGTAACTTTATTTGAATCATACCTACTAACGCTGGTAACTGGAGTCTCAGGTCAGGTTCATCGGGTCACTGTCTCCTTGAAAAGTATAAGACAAGGTTATTATAGGACTCTATTATGATCTATTTTCAGGGAACATGCTATAATCCATCAAGACGTTATCAAAATTGCTTAATGTAAGAGAAAATGATGGTAGCAAGAGCTCGTTTAATAGTATAGTTCAGAGTAACCAGCCGATAAACCCTGTTTATCTACCTATCTATCTCCTATTTACGTCGTGAGTATATGGAAGGCTGTTTGCTTATATATTTAGTTGGTCCCTGAGTACATACTAGCAAGTGTAGAGAGAGTTGTGTTTACAGAATACTCGTACAGGAAACGTGTATAACGTGTTGGAGCAGCATATCTACACTAGACGGAATAGTACACGTGTCGCTCAGCTGATAGAGTGGGGTGGTGGACTACCCTCCTCCTACCCTGTAGTGATGTGCGCTGAATAATAATGTAAATATGTATCGATGAATTCAGTTTCCTGGTGTATTGTTAGTTATCGCGAGGAAAAATCAAATAAGACTTTCTGCTGCTTCGTTAGCATGTTAAAAAATTAAGTTCTAGGTTTGGTATTGATCAAGGAATATTTACGGCTAGTAACAAAAGATAGTCTTGGTAAGTAAAATAAAGCCGATCACGAATTTTCTCTTAAAGAACTTAAATATAAAATTAACATTCATAGAATAAAGTAAAATTATATGAAGGGTACTTAAGTGGTTAGCAGAAATTGACATTATGGAATATATTTAAATTTATCTATCTAAATATATCTAAATTTTAGTAGAAAATATTTTTGAATTTGTGAGAACCACTCACGAGGTATCTACTTATTTTTTAAGAAGCGAAACTCCTTATACTGCGATTCGTTTTTTTTTTGTACGATAGTTAAGTATGATCGATTTAATATGTTACCTATCGTATACTTTTAATATTGTGATTAAAATTTCAAGGATTCGCCAAGGGCACTTCTCGTAACATGAGATATAAGAAAGATATAACTTAAAGAGAAGGAGAAATATCTGTAAATATAACGCAAAACGCGCATGCGTGCGTGGTGGTGTCAGACAACAGATGAACAGCTGGAAAAGGTAACTTTCGTTGCCTAATAAAACTCATAATGTTATTTATTTACGTTTAATAAGCTGATAAGATAGCTTAAGTGCGCCAATATTTTAACTAAGAGCTTATTAAAGAAGTTTCACTTTTTTTTTTCAATAATAATATCTCTTGTGCCAGAGAAACTGCAAACGTGAGACTTTTTTTTTTCTATTTGTGGTCTACAAATAAAGTGTATAAATAAATAAAACTTTTGAATAATTGTTTAAATCTACCTCTTCGATTATCCCACTTCTGTTCATGACGTGAAGTAACAAAATAAAAGCATCGCAGGGCAGTGGTCGCAGCTCTAGTGACGCACGTGTCCCGCGGCCAAGGCTGCGCCGTGAAAGCTCTCTGTACGTCGCCTACGCTTACGCCGCGCACACAGACGGCCGTACGCACACACCGCAACTTGCACCTGTGTGCAAGCGAATACTTCGGTTGTAAAGGCTTCGACGCGTTTACTCATCTACACTGAGAGGCCGTTGTCTTATTTTGTATGGACTGAAACATAGTAGACTTCATCTAAATTATTACCATTTCAATCGAGGAATGTGAATTTCTGAAATTTGACTCATCCCAATATATTTAATATCTCTGGACTTGCAGTTAATCCTAGCAAAAACATTTGTAATTATGGAATTGTTTAGTACGCAGTCCACCGGGCCAGTGAATGCATTTTAAGCTGACTTAAGCTACACATAGCTAATTTGAATTTGGTTTGAGGTTCATAGCTCTATTTGGATCGTTAACTAGACATATACATATCTAATTTCTTTATATTTCTTTCTTTTAAATTGTTCGTTAAAATCTACTTATATATATTATGTTTGTTATATATTTATATATATTATTTACATTTTATATTAATATATTACGTATATTTATTTAAATTATACATGTACTTGTATCTTTACATTTTGGTATTTATGTATATTTATCAACACTCTAGGCACTATCCCGTACTCTTGCTGTAAGTCCTATTTACAAAGGTTGCCTGTAAGAGATTGCTTGTAGCAATAAGGCCGCCTTTGCATGTCTACACTGTGTACTGTATACTCCTTACTGTTTCTTTTCCTGTATGTTATACGTGCAATAAAGTGTTTCTCCTTCTTCTTCTACTTTGAATTTAGTCTGAGGTTCATAGCTCTATTTGGAACGTTAACTAGACATTGTTTGAAAATCAAATTTTTTTTTAATAAGTTAAAAAGTTAAGTTAAATATTAATAAGCCATCCACAAATTGAACCTTACCTTATCGCTCTACTAATAATTTGAGATATACATATATTATTATTATATATATTTTAGTGTTGTGTAAGTTTATTTATTATATTTATGTTGTATTTATTATTTTACTAACATCATAACATATTGGTTTCGTTTATTTACTTATTATCTTGTATTATATAACACACCACCTACCTCTGTTAATTTTTCAATATCTCCGTAGCCTAAAAGTTTCTGAGGTGTACAATAAAGTTTTCACATGGTATTCAGTATGAGATCCATACGAGACCTTAGTGTCGTCTCTCAGCCTGCAACGTGTTGTCACTGCACAATATGCATGTGTGAGAAACTTACACTGTCACACATAGCTAGGTATCAAGCTTCATAACTTGTTTAGTGAATAAATTCTAAGAATCGTGATAGCGTCGGATTGTTTAAACGTATGCAACATTTTTCCATCGATCAAGTGTTTATTTGTTTTTCTTTTATTTGGGTACATGATACAACCTTCAGATACAGTGATAAAGTTGAGTTTATCTATAAATAGACTCTATCTGTAAACGTTAAACGAAATCGCATGTAAATAATAAAGTTTTCTATCTAAAGCTCTCTTTTTGACGGCATTTTTGGCGCAGCAGTGAGCGCTGTTTGTATTGGGAGCTTCCGGGTTCGATTCTAGGCAGAAGATATAGGAATTTATAATTCTTATAAATTTATTAGCCCGTTACTATCTTAGACTGCATCATTACCAGCAGGTAAGATTCAAGGGCTAATTTTCTCAATAATTGTGTTTTCTAAATTGGAGACTTCGTTTGCGTCGAAATTTTGTATATGCCTATGTGTATATTATACTGTGACCTCGGAAGGTAAAGCAATGTCTAACGTTGCAGGTGCCGGGATAAATCCGAAGCAAACGAGGGATTTTAGAGTTTTCCCGTGCGCAGCTAGGGTGTTGTATCACCCTAGCTATAAAATCCTGAGAAAAGCGAGAATTTTAGGGACGTCCAAAACGATGGCAGCTTAAACCCTGAGTTGAATACTCTACATTTCACGCCTATTAATTCAAGTTTTGGAGGGATTTTCTTTACAATCTTCACTCTATGGTTCGCGCCTTACGGGATCTGGAGAGTGACAGGGACGCCATCATACTTTAGAGCGAGATAGCAATATTAGAATGAACAGATTTTATTTAGATACACGCTATGTTCCTTATTCAAATCATAAAAGCTCTAGGGACTCCAGTACAACATTAGTTACCCGCTAAGCTTATAGGCTGTAATGACATACTTCAAACTTGTATTGCCTTTCAATACTTGGCATTGCCGAGCGATGGGTGTTAAAATATACATGTTGACCTGTAAAAAACGAAAATGAATCTATCCCACGGGAACCGTTGGGGCGTGATTGAGTAACAAAAAAACTTTAAAAAATCAGAATTTTTGCACTCGATTGGTGCAGTGGCCATTCACCCTGCCATCTGAATTTTGGCTGTGGTTTCGATCCCACAACTGTTTGTTAGTGTTTTGAAAAACGATATTTCATGATTAAGATGGTTTTTGTCATTGTCTGGGTCACCTGTATATTATAAGTATTAATGTATGAGTATTTAACAGATTTAAATATATAATTCCAGTGTCACGATATTTGTCGGGACGAACTCTGCAACTACCGAATCGTTTTTAACTTTTTTTTTTAAATGTTTGTTTTGTTCCTACTTAAGAGATAGGATAGTTTATATCTCCATTTGTAATCTTAATTTTATTTTATTGCATAATATTTGTATAGTTTACAAGAAAACTACAGCAACGCATGGCCGGATCTTTTATTCGTATAAAAAAAAAAAGAAGCCAGTCTTCTAGCTATTTATAAAACCATATTCATCAGTTATCTCAGTAGGTACCCATAACACAAGCTACTACTTTTTGTATTTTAGTAATTTATATATTTATTTATCTATCCATTTTTGCTTTTAAAATATTAGTATAGACTAACTGTTGACCGTGGCTTCGTCTAGGTTTTTTTTATTTTTCATAGATCCCGCGGGAACCGTATTTTATTTCGGAATAGAAAATGCCTATTTGTAAGTCCATTCCTATTTTCAGTCAAATTGGTTCGGAAGTTTTTGCGAAAAACAGTCTTAAATATTTATCAATCTGTACAAACTTTTGCATTTATAATGTTAGTAGGAAGTTTAGGATAGAAAGTATGGATAGTGAAAAGGATTGAGTAGTTCTGCGAATTGTTCGCCATTATTATATTTTTATGAAATGTGCGTTCAGCCTAAATCAATGTTCCAGGGGTCTTATAATGTAAGTGGGGAAGTATGCCCTTGTGCCTTGGATGTAGGTTACCGGGGCAGCTGCATCCAGCTAAAGATACGGCCTGACCTATTTCGACAGCGTGCAAATAGTCCACGCGCTGCTGTTATCCACAATTTTTATTAAATCATTTATTATAGGCCATTACACATATAATTTGTAAACAGATAAATATAACAAAATTCTTTTTTTTTTCTTCCATAAAGTTTCACGAGTGTGGTTTTGTTAAAATTAAAATGTAATAACAATTTTTAAACCTAAACTTATACATAAGTATATCTACGAATTAGGTCCAATGGTGTTCATATTCTTAGGTGTTCATAATATGGGAGACTCATACAAGACAAATATGTTCGTGTAATTTTGTAATGCACTAGCGTACCCAGCCCGCTTCGCCGGGCTAGATTTTGCTTTATTTTATTTAAACAATAAACTTACATCATTAAATTTTTATTTAAGTCTCATGACATATTAAATCACTTATTTCTCTCCGTATTCATTCTTTTCTCGAGCGGGTGAAGATCATTACCTACACCCATGTACACCCAACAATAGAATATCATCATAGTAAATAAAAGCTGTATTTGACAGTTTAAAAATAGGAGTGCTCCGATCGTCACCAAACTTTACAGGATTACTCGCCAGGTCAATCCGGAGATTTCCTGAAAGTTTCATTTAAATCGGTCAAGCCGTTTCGGAGCCTATACCGAACAAACCCACACACTTTCTCTTTTATATATATATATAGAAAGATAGACTAGCACTACACTTTCACTACACTAGCTCAAAAGGCACTAGTCCTTTTGAGTCTTCTCACTATGTCTTATTTTAATTCTAACTGTATCTGCAGTTATACTTCAATCATTGGTTTGAAAATATATTATAGCTATAATATTACATTGTTCACCAAATATACAAAACTGAAAGATCCAGCGTCAAAGTTTTTTTTTTAAATAGTAACAAGTAGATAAAGGGCGGCACTTTGTAAGACATGTTATTTGCATGCCCTGCGCAGTGTTGCTTTGTTTATAGGCGAGAGTAGAAACCAATATATTATGATTTTTATAATTTTTATTAGTGTTTTTACCTTGGAATTAAGACAGACGTGAAAGGCATTTACTAATTTCGGCATCGACGGTAGGAGAGCCTTAGCAAGATTGGAGAAAGTGCTCAGGCCAAGATTGCCAGAGAGTCGCAGGTTCAAATCCTGTCGGTTCAAATTTTTATATGCATTTTAAATTTATAAAAATATATTATAAGTAACAATTTAATTTAGTTCCTTATTCAATATTAAGTTCAATATTATGAATCGACACCTTATAACCAATTTCCTTAAATGATGCTTGAACATAGTAATTAATCATTACAACGAACTATCTACTTACATCAAAATTTGTGTTACCTAAAAATAATTAGTATAGATACTTTACAGAAATAAGATTTTAATCGGGTACCTATGTTATAAGTTATTTTGAGAAACAATAATCCGTCTTTATTCTTTGTCTAGATTATATATAAAAAACTTTGCAAACTTTTAGCTCTTTAGGTTTAGGTGTGGCGTTTCAGGCAGTGCGTGAATTGGGACTTTTCTTTCCTGTTTCTGTGTGCGACTGTTCAGAATACAGTTGTCACCAAGCTTTTTTTTTTTTTTTTGGGGATGTCTTAGAAGGCCTCAGCTTGGTTATTATGGGCAAATCCTCTCGTGGGAAGAGGCCTTTATTCCAGCAGTGGATTATAATAGGCTATTGATGATAAATCTATAGGTAGACAAGTTATGTATACCAATGAGGGACCAATTAACATGTAAATTAATTAAACCGAGTGGCGCAGTGGGCAGCGACCCTGCTTTCTGAGTCCAAGGCCGTGGGTTCGATTCCCACAACTGGAGAGTGTTTGTGTGATGAACATGAATGTTTTTCAGTGTCTGGGTGTTTGTCTGTATATTACAAGTATTTATGTGTATTATATTCGTAAAAAAATATTCATCAGCTATCTCAGTACCCATAACACAAGCTACGCCGCTTACTTTGGGGCTAGATGGCGATGTGTGTATTGTCGTAGTATATATTTAGTAAATTTAAAATTAATCTTTATGAATTGGGGATTTGGCAAAGTATACTGGCGGCACCTTATTCAGAGGTAACCAGAATGCTATTAGATTTTAAGCTAAAATAAGAGATCTCGGAAGTATTAATTTTTGTAAATGGAACGATGGGGCTAACATTCTTATTGTTAAGAAAAGTCCCGAATAAATAAAGAGTTAAAAAAAAAGTTATTTATATTTTAGTCATATTTGATGCTTAGGTATAATATTGTTAATTAATAATGATTACCAAAAACGGAAAACCAAATTAATCACTATTTATAGGTTAAAGAGGACAATTAATAATATTAAGCGGTCAGCCACGTGACACTTACGTCATTATAGTTACCGAATTAAATTATAATATACATTTGGTTAAATATTTATTTTCGGCAACATTACTACTTAAAGTGGCACAAGCTCTGGTTCTTTTGAAGGAAATTATTTCCACGACACAGGGAATCCTAGTGTGGATATCACTGTACTAAAACTTTTATTTCTTTATTCCAAACATTTTGTGTTAAGCTGGGTACATTATCATTATTGTGCTTGTTACACTTTAATATGTACCTATCTAGTTTTTAAGAAATCAAAATAAAGTTCTATCTAATGTTTCCAATTCGGTGATATGTTGGTAGGCTTAGCTCCCACTGCAGAGTAGGAATCTGGCTCAGAGCCTCCTCATACTCAGAACGGCACTCATCAAACCTATTAACTAATAACTGAAGCTCTTCTATAATGTCTACATACTTTATGTGCAAATCCGATAGTTTTAATTTTAGAATACTATTTACTAAGGACGTCAAATAATTCATTTTCGTTTTCACCTCTCTCATTATTCAATTGGGTACATAACTCCTTGCTTGCCTTCAATTATTTCAAGGCCAACTGTAATTCGAGCTATAAGCCAAGGCTTAAATCACCCAAAGAATGCAAGATGACAGATAGGTTGATATTGCAGTGTATTGTTGTAACAATTGCAGCGTTACACTTGGATAACGGGCAATTGCAGATACCCGTACCTAAGTGTGTTTCATGCGCTAAATAGTTGTTTTAAAGCCAAAACAACTAATAGCAATCTTTAAAAACACCAAAACAGAAGTTTAAAATTCAAGTTTTACTAACCTAACTGTCACTTGGTTTTACATCGACGAAAACTTTTCTTACGCACTTTTAACTCTAAAACTATTAGTATACACTACTATTTATTATATAAATTGGGCGATAAAATGGAATAGATTTGGGCAATTAAAACACCCAATCAAATTAAAAATACAAAATAAAGTACAAAGATCTTTGAAAAGTTTTGAGCTTTTGTTATAGTCGGTGTTGCCACACCGAAAAAAAAACTAAAAAAGGTTGTTTTTTGAGTGTTAGAGAATAGTCGAAAGAACTTCAACTATTAATAAATAATTTAAGTGTATAGTTTTCACACTGTGTGTAAAAGATACGTTGTTCTTGCGCATATTTCTGACTACATGGTTATTGGCTTTCAACTATAGGTACAGTAAAACTTTTTCGATGGAAAAAAATTACAAAGTTACCTGTGTCGTAAATTTTAGTTTGTTTAATCTAAATTTGGTAAAAGAAAAATACTATATAGGTAAAATAATACATATTTACTTAGTATTTTAGTTGCTAAAATTTATTACGCTCTTAACGATTCATAGAATACAACAAACATAAAAATGACAATGAATGTTTGATGACAATAAATGTTTTTCAGTGTCTGGGTATTTGTAGTTATATTTCTAGGTATTTATTTATATTATTCATAAAATTAGCTAGCTGTTGTCCGCGACTTCGTCTGCGTTTGTTTTTTGATATGGCATTTAAATCAGATGTAGTTCTAAAAAAATTAAAGTTTGTTATTCTTATAAAAAAAAATGGTGTACTTTTTAAAAAGTAATTTTTAAATTCACATCGTAACAATATCTTGATAGAACTGTCTGATCAGTCTTAGCTCCTTCTATCACTTACAAAGAATAGTACTCGTTAAAGGAAGAATCGAAATCGCATTGTTAGTTGATTCATATGCTTAAGGTTAACGAAGAGCATTTCTAACATTTTTTATTTAGTCCTAGCACTGAAGTCCTTATAAATGTTGCGAAAATTATGTATTCAGCATCGGTTTGTCAGTAAAGCTTTGAAATTTTACTACTGAAAATTTTGATTTAAATTTTGACCCCAACAAGGAAAGTACCTACTGTATTAAATCATATTATTATCAGGTCGGTGTAGCTTGCATAAAATGTCATGACCAATACTCGTGACCCAATTCCAAGCGATGAATGATTTTAAGCCGAGAGCTTAATGGCATCTGCCTTCAATGATATTTTTAGAGGATATTTCAATAAAGGATTATGCGAGCGATATTAAATATTTTAAAATATAACATTATAAGCTGTGCCCTGCGGCTAAATTACTGAACGCAGCGTAGTGAAAAAAGTCTTCAAACTTGATCATAAAATCAGCTACATTATGTCAAAAAAATTATAGAGAAAGAAAAGATGGCGATGTTAGTTCTTTCATAAACTTCAACAAACGACTGAGCTGCGCGTGAATAATACATCTGTTCTTGCTCTTGGAGCTTCAATCTCCCACAAATTGAAACCTTCAATCACGTACCTAAACAGTAACAATCGCACGTGACCGTCCTGGACACCCAATCCAGTGTAACCTTACCTATTGTAATTCTATTTCCCCATCACAAATGATTCAGATGTGGGTTCAAAAAAAATAACCCGCGGTTTTGTTTATACCGACTTATAATTAAAGTTATGTGTTTATTCTGTTACATAACTTTGTCTATTGTCATCCGGATAAGGTACTTAATATGACGATTTCAAGTAGAAGACTTATTGTAAATGATAGATATCGTAGGCAAACGAAAAACGCAAAAACACACAGACAACATGAAATTACAGTATTACCTCTACCAATATACGTTATTATGCTCAAGGGCAAGCCATTGATATAAAACCACAATGGTTTAAATATGTGCCAGGAATGTTATGACCTAATTCCTGCAGTGAATGACGCGCCCTGTCCCACCCCAGGGAGTTGTGCGTGACCCGAGCTCCTGACCCGAGCAATAAAAATATACAGGAACATTAGTCGTGTTTATTTATTTATTAGATTATCCAGGAAAACAAAAAGTATTGTTACACATTAAAGTATTTTTTGTTGTTTTAATTACTGTATTGACTTCCGCAATGCAACTTCAACGACACTTCAATTTTATTCATTTGCTTTGACAGTTATTGAATAGATTTAAGAGCAGTTAAGTATGTATACGTAGACAAAAAAATCGTTTTTCAAATCTAAATTCTTGGATCTCGAAGTTGTTTTTATCATAATATTATGCAATTTAAATATCAATGTTAGGAATAAATCAATCGGGTTAAATATTTTAATGTTCACTCAATCAATCTTCACTCCAAAAAGATTGCATGTGCATGGAAAATGGCGGAATTAATTAATATGTGTATGATTTTTTTTAATATTCTCTCATATCATTATCATCATTATAAACTAATTACCAGCCCAATACGGGCAAGGGTGAGAGGTGTGTGGTCTCAGTATCAAGTCTCAAGTGCGTTCTGGTACGACTTCACGCACCTTTGAGAATGTCATGGAGAACTCTCAGGCATGCAGGTTTCCTTACGATGTTTTCTTCACCGTTAAAGCTAGTGGAGTTTAATTGCTTAAAATGCACATAACATTCCTCCTACCATCCTAACATTCCTAACATCCTAACCACTAGGCTATCACCGCTACGTATGTAAAAATCATCAGTAATGAATAACGAAGCTTCCAAAATAGAGACCCCAATTACATCGCAATGTAAAGATTTTTCTTTCGGACAAAATCGATCGTAACAAAAAGGCTGACGGACAGCGAATGGCGCCGTAAATAAATCCAAAGGTTCATTTGAGACTTTTTTCCGGTAGAACGAGCGCTCCTTTTTAAAAATGTTTAAATAGAGCGATAAAATCTACTAAATTGACATTCCTTGACAGGAACTCGTCTCAGAGAAGAGTAAAGCTTAAGGTACGATCTGAGAAGGCACAACTAAAATGACTAGATTATCATCTCACTGCCATGTAAAAAACTGTATGCATACTTTCAGAAGTGCCTACAGTATGAGTATCTTCAAATCAAGAGTGAATAGGCATCTTCTAGGCAAGCGCGCTCCACCTTAGGCTGCATCATCGCTTAGCATCAGGTGTCATTGAAGTCAAGCGCTCGTCTTGTGAAAAAGTGCCTTATATTATTTGAATATAGGAATATTTTATTTAAGCCCGCGGGTATGGAATTCGAACTTCGAATCGAACTTTAGATTCTGTCTCCTCCATTTATTATCTTTGTTTTGTGAAGATCAGTTCAGTTGTGGAGCTAAACTGAGATAACATACAGACAAACAAACAGGCATTATTTACGCATTATAATTGTAGTAGAGATTTATAAGGATTTTCGGATAATGCTGTTCATATTCAGTTTAATTTGTGTAAAAGCCGAATCTTATGAAAAGAGATTTCAACCTCGCACCTCCATTTCTGAAGCCGGTGTCTCTCATCTCTAACAAGTAAAATATTGCGTGCATCGGCCTTTGTTGGTGGGTATTTTTGAGATAGTGCAGAATTTACCAACACGCATACTATCTCGATTCCCTACCCACCCCATGGTTACGAGCATAATTACTTTTATTTTTATTTGCATTAAATTTTTTGTTAATTAAAACCTCTATGTGTAATGTTGAAATCTAAGGGTATTCGTATATTCTAATATTAAAAATCAATTAATTAAAATACGGGTATGTTACTTAAGCCAGTCGTATCTGCAACTTTTGGAGGGCTTCTTGCATTTAGTGTACGTACTACTAACGTCAACACTGACGTCGTACCTTAAAATGTGTGCACGTCCGCAAATCGATCCATCTCTCTTTCGGATGATTAATTTAACATAATTAGAATCACAATAAACGAACTTGTTTAATTTTCAAGATTATGAACGTGATAAGGGAAGGCGGTGCCTTATTAGAAGAGAACAAAATAATTCTACGAACAACGAACCAATTTCCATACCGTACGAGAAGGATGATAATTAATTAGAAATTAGGCAATTTATATTTTTATTACATGTGAGCGAATTTGTGTCTGTGTGTGTGTTCTTTGTTATGCCATAATACAATAAACCCTTACAAAATGTTTCGTAAAGCTTTAAACAACTTTTTTGACGGCCGATTGGCGCAGTTTGCACTGACCCTGCTTTCTGAGTCAAAGGCCGTGGGTTCGATTCCCACAACTGAAAAATGTTTGTGTGATGAGCATGAATGTTTTTCAGTGTCTGGGTGTTTATATGTATATTCTAAGTATTTATGTATATTATTCATACAAATATTCATCAGTCATCTTAGTACCCATAACACAAGCTATGCTTACTTTGGGGCTAGGTGGCGATGTGTGTATTGTCGTAGTATATAAACAGAAAAAAATAATTGTAGGTTATGTTTAAGAATATAATAACATGGGCGTTGACGATTGACAAAATGTTAAATATTAATGTCTATTCTTGAAAATGGAATAAACAAATAAACACGCGTAAATATTTTTCATATAATACATAAATTGAGTGTATTATAAACATTACACATTATTAGTATGCAGATGATATCACTGCAACGGAGAGTTACACTTGCGGTCCATGTACAAGTGGTAATGAGATTAACGATCTTAGAGTGAAGATGATAGAACGCTTGAACTCCAACCTTAAAGAAGTTTTAATTAAAAAAAAAAAAAAAATCTCAATTTAATCGATTGAAATATTGCTTATCCTATTGTTTTAAACCGCTGATTACATTGTGTTATACTACGTAATATTATTATTTATTATTTTTTGAGCATGTAATTGTAGCAACGTAAACTGCGAGCTCCTAATTAATCGCCCCGCTTTGAACTATTCAACTTACTTTACACGTTACTACAAAACAATGGAGGTTTTAGTTTCTCTGCAAATCTCACTGTTGTTTTTATATAGGTACCTAATAATAGATGTTCTACTAAGTACAGAGTAAAATGTATTATGCCACAGCGATAAGATGCAATTGAAAATGTTTTGCAGCTATCTAGCACAGCTGTCCTAGGAAGATCGGTATTAGGTTATCTATTCGTAGACTGCAAAATGATGGGCGTGTGCTATTCCGTTAGCCTGCTTCTGCAATCTTACCTCTAAGATGGTAGCGGGCTAATATGTAGAACTTAGAAGTATGGTAAGTTATATTTAACCCACATCCCATCGGCGACGGCCGAGTGGCGCAGTGGGCAGCGACCCTGCTTTCTGAGTCCAAGGTCGTGGGTTCGATTCCATTCGATCGTCGAACATGTTTGTGTGATGAACATGAATATTTTTTAGTGTCCGGGCGTATCTGTGTATTATAAGTATTTATGTGTATTATATTCATAAAAAAATATTCATTAGCTATCTTAGTACCCATAACACAAGCTACGCTTACTTTGGGGCTGAATGGCGATGTGTGTATTGTCGTAGTATATTGATTATTTATTATTATCCCTAATCGGTTTCTGCGCGGCAACGATTGGAACGCTAGAACCCCGGCATGAAAGCGGCATGTCTTTGTCGGTAGGGAGGCAAGTAGCCATGGTCAGAGACTAACCAGATCAGACCAGACAAATTTTAAAAATTCTTGTTAGGGTTTTCGAATTATTAATTTATTTTTTGCGTGAAAATAAATTAATAATTCGTATTTTCTTCGTTAAAACTTAACGTAAGTATAACGATAATATATAATAAGCGGTGATAGCCTAGTGGTTGGGGTTTCGGCCTCCCTTTCAGGGGTATCAGCGCGATCTCCACCACGCACCTAAAACTTTTCAGAATTACATGTTATTTTTAATGTATGCAACTGAATATCATTTGCTTTAACCATGAAGTAAAGACATCGTATCGAAAACTGCACGCATGAGAGTTCTCGGTAATGATCTCAACGGCTTGGGTAGCCTAACAATGCCAGCCTTCTCAAAACTTTACTGTTACCATAGTACCTAGTCACTGATGTTATAATTGTTACGAAGGTAAGCGTGACCGTGGTATGGCCAGAGTATACCAGTATAGTAAAAAGGCGGCGTATCACATCATGTCCAAACTACGCAGCCGCAGCAGATTCCGACGGCAAACTTTGAATCGTGATGCGATAGGTACCCTTTTTATCAAGTTTTATAAGGAAATTATTAATAAGTCACAAATCAGCCGAGCATTGTTAATAAGTCTAATTCAAATATAATACTTAGTATAAACTAATGTGTTATGTACATAACTTTAAGTTTAATACAAACACTGCTTTTAAAATATGAAGTAGCATTATATTTCGATTATTTTTTATGCCTATGCCCTTTTTTATGTATATATAAGTACCTACTTAAATCTTGGTTTGACTCGCGAGATGAACTGTCTAAGGTCTTAAAAATATTATATATATATATATATATATATATATATATTATATTAAAAATATTATATATATATATATATATATATATATATATATATATATATATATATATATATATATATTTTATGAAAATTAAGCCTAATTTGCTATAGCCCGCGAAAATAATTAATTTCATAATATATCATGGATTTCCGCAAAGTAACGCCTGCTTCTATCCAATATAATTTTATTTTCCAAGCACATATATGGCACCATTTAAAACCCTCCTTTTTAGCACTTTTGTACGAAGACTCGACCTTAAGTATTTTACATTCACGCACCTTGCTGCGACCCTAAACATAAGTTGGTTTTCATTGCGTATAATGACCACTATCTACAGTATTTCTCCAAAGGTATTCATCTCAGGAAAAAGTGGTGGGATAAAAGTTTTGATTCACATAAAATCTGGTACTGTAATACTATACTTATACCTATAGATAACAATAGTTTCAGGTCTTGTTCATTATTGCTAAAGCAGTGTCCTATTTTAAACGGGAAGTGAGAAACAGCAGAAACCTAAACTGCAAGCTTCTAATGAGTTACGCCGCTTTGAGCTCGTACCTATTTCGGTTCGCATAACTATGTTGTTTTTGTTTTAAAGAAAAATGTATTTTCTGCAGCCAATGTGTTACTTTCGAAAATGTTATAGCTACTTCTGCGTGTTGCTAGCCCACTACAAAGCACGGGCTTCTCTCATACATAAGATTACTGCTTAATTATTGACTGTGTGATTTCTGCTTAGTTAATGCCTAAACCGCTAGTGCGGATTGGTAGACTTCATACGCCGTTCAGAACGTATTGGAGAACATGCAGTTTCATTAATAATATTTCCCTCCCCGATTAAGTATGTGATATTTTAATTGCATAAATTAAAGACGAACATAGCTCAGATAAGTTTGTGCTGGGCATCGAACTTAGTCCCCTAGAACGTGAAAGCGAAGCTACAACCACTAGGCTATCATTGCATTAAACTTAATCTGCTGAAGAAATCTGTGTGATTTATTTTATTATTAGTTTTATGTTTGTACCTTTTCTAAAGATATGTTGATTTTACAACAACAGACAATACCTAATTGCTCTGCACACCACATAGATTTGTCTGTAGGCTTGGATATTTTTTTAATTTTTTTGTAATACCCCAATAAGTTAATCCTTGCCTGCAGTTTCACCTGATGGCAAGTGCTGATGACGTATAAGATGGTGATGGGCTAACCATTTAGACCTATGGCAGTTATACAAAAAATTACCCTGTCGGTGTCTACGTAGTGATATAGTGAATATTAAAATATTCTTGGAAATTTAATGGTTATTAAAGAATGTCGAATACAAATAAACAAATAGTAGAAGACGTAAAATGCGTAGGACTTCGTGCGTTCTAAAATAGACTGCGCGAACGCAGACTGTTGGTTGGCGCACACGGCACACGGCACTGTTATTACCTATGTGGACGTTTCGCATTGACTATTTACACAGTATTTACTGATATATAAATCTGAAAATAAAGTACACCAATACTGGGCCAGCGTGTTGGACTATGGACTATACCCTTCTCTAGTGGCGTGCATAGAGGGTATGCACAGGGTATGCAGATGATATAAAATGAAGAAAATCTTCGGTACGAGTTATAAATAGTTCAGGGTAGGCTTTTTATAACTCTTACAATGCCTGCCTATCCTTAAGTTTTTTTTAAACTCGTACAGCAGGAAAATAGTCTTCTTATAGTCCCAGGAAAACTTCCCTCGGGATTTGTAAGAAAACATGGGCATAGGATTACTTTTGAACTAAAAATTAAGTTTTCTATCTTTTAAATTTATTAAACCACCTAAAGAAATAGTAAGTAGAAAACAGACTTACAATTCGCAGGGTATGGAACGTTATACTAAAGAGTATATCGTTCCATACCCTGCTATCATAAAGAGCCCTACTACTACTGCGAAGTAACAATAGTCATACAAAATAAATAGTTTCATTATTTTTTAAACACGTCTGTGAGCACACAGGGTCCTCCTGAAAACCAGCGCCGTGCGCGACTTCGTGCTGAGGCCGAGGAACCCTAGGTATTTGTCCTCATGCTTTCTGATATTCTAACAAAAAAAAATCCATTTCATTAATGAATTGGCTAGACCAAGTGTCTAGCCAAACAAAACACAGAACAATATAACTTATTTATTCCCTGGTTAACCATTGTCTAAAGATTATTTAAAGTAGCATAATTGCCTAGTTGCCTATAAAGAAAAATTAGGTACCTATGCTAATCACCCATAATACCTAGCTTATGTGCAACATTCATCGTGAATATATACCGAAGAGCGTAAAAAAGAGAATTGTGTACAAATGTGTCGAGCGTTTAAAAATTAATGGCGATAAAATTCTACGCAATTCCGGCATTCGTTCTATCAATACGTTGGTTTACATATTCTGTTAACAGCAGATACGTAAACTCTTTTTAAACCCAGATAATGGTTGTAATTTGGGTGTACAGTGTATACAAATGTCTAATCTGAGTTGGATTGACAACGTTCAATTTGAAATGTTTCCTATTGTTAGGGTGTCACTACATTTTATTCATTCATTAATCGATGGATCTAAAGGTCTTTTGTAAGGATTTTTACACTTTACGATCCAAGCCGTTTGTGTCCAACGGCAATTCTAGTGACAAGCCTGATAGGTCTACGGATGAGGGTGCACGGCGTTATGCCGCTTTTACCAGTTACTCCTTTGACTTCACTGCGTTTCAGCACTTATAAGTGGGGAGTTTACGCATTTTGTTTGCATCAACTACTATGACATTTGATCCTCTTCGGGATATATCCTACCTGCTAATGAAAAGTGAAATAAAATCAGAGAAGTGCTTTTTAAATCAGCTCTTTTAAACATGAAGGATAAACTTTATTTTTGAGCCGCCTCTGTTCTACTCAAGTCTATTGAAATTGGCTATTAGAAAAAGAAGTACTATCCTTTAACTCTGTATCCCTTGGAAAGGATAAAGTTATTTTTAGACAGTGTTAATATTTATTGTTTGTTCAACAATTTTTTTACCTCTGTATATCTATTGATGATTTGGTTGAAGACGTTTATTTTCTCAGAAGAAATTTCAATTTCACTCAATGAGAATATTTTCAACTTATTTTTATGCAGGTAATATTAAAACTACAAACAGCGGCACGTACAAAACTATAAGAAATAATTTAATAAATTTACGAGTTAATTTATAAAAACTTCATACTGTCATACATATACATATCGCTATGAAGCGATAAGGCCGCCAAATTGTATACGTTGTTTTGTTATACTTTTTTTTTTTTTTCACCACTTATAAGTGGGGAGTTTACGCATTTTTTTTGCATCAACTACTATGACATTTGATCCTCTTCGGGATATATCCTACCTGCTAATGAAAAGTGAAATAAAATCAGAGAAGTGCTTTTTAAATCAGCTCTTTTAAACATGAAGGATAAACTTTATTTTTGAGCCGCCTCTGTTCTACTCAAGTCTACTGAAATTGGCTATTAGAAAAAGAAGTACTATCCTTTAACTCTGTATCCCTTGGAAAGGATAAAGTTATTTTTAGACAGTGTTAATATTTATTGATTGTTCAACAATTTTTTTACCTCTGTATATCTATTGATGATTTGGTTGAAGACGTTTATTTTCTCAGAAGAAATTTCAATTTCACTCAATGAGAATATTTTCAACTTATTTTTATGCAGGTAATATTAAAACTACAAACAGCGGCACGTACAAAACTATAAGAAATAATTTAATAAATTTACGAGTTAATTTATAAAAACTTCATACTGTCATACATATACATATCGCTATGAAGCGATAAGGCCGCCAAATTGTATACGTTGTTTTGTTATACTTTTTTTTTTTTCTATGTACTTTTTGTGGTGTGCAATAAAAATATATTTATTCATTCATTCATTCATACATAGCCAGGACCGAGGAATTCTTGTAGGCAGTACTCAAAATGCTTTTACATAACCTGAACTTTACAAAATTCAATTTCTCGTGTGCATTACAAAACGCCATCATGTTTCCAGTACGTATAAGTATGTTATTTTGTAATTTATTTGCATATCAACACCACGCTGCAAACGATATTGCGTCTGGCACCAGAAATAGACGAAATGGCAGACTAAAATTACCGGTGTGTTATGCACTTGCTGCAACCTGTTGAGATTATGATTATTGCATTCGTTGTAATGTAAATTGATTTTATATTGAAAGTGTTGTGTGAAATACAACTTCATTTAATAATTAAAATATTTGTTTTATAAACTATGTAGAACTAAATAAAATCTAAAACTTCTTCAAAACCACCGCAGCGAGGCACAGAAAATGCTGATTCCAAGATGATGCCCCTTTGGATGGCCAAACTAATTCGTTGGCCCAAGGTAACTGCCCGCTTTAGGATCACCGGTAGACTCGATAACCCTTTTGGATAATTCTTTAAAAAGTGCTCGTGCCTCCGGACCTCACGGTCCCAAAGTCTCTACTCCAAAAGGCACAAAAATGAAGCTGCTATCCAGGTTTTCATATTTACGCCTCTTTGCCTGCTCGGCACTGGTAGCAGTCGCATCCACCATTGACTAGGTGGCCTGGATGTGTGATGCAACTAGGGTATCGACATAAGTTGCATCCAATACAAGTGACCTTCCCAGCCTCCAATTCATCAGATCTCTTGCCATCGCTCTGCGCCAAACCAATAGGTTCTAATACAGCTGGTACGTGAGCGGTAGCAAGAGATCGTCGGATCATGTGTGAATATATTTATAATTTATCGTTACCTAGGTAATGGAAAGCTATTAGTATTTGCAATTTCAAACTTTTTGCTGTATTATCAAACATCACTTTCATTTTAACACGCACTACAATAATGAATTCTTCAATTCGTCGTCATCCCAAAACCTTCCCAGGTTATAATTGAGTCCTGCTGTATGTTTTTAATAGTACCTACCTACCTGATGTTAAGTTGAAAACCATCGCCTATAATCCGAGCAAACCTTCAAACGACATGCAAGGAACAAGTGCTGCCATGTCCATCAACCTGAGGGGTAAATGTAAAGCCTCATGTGCCAGTACTTATACCAACAACCACACTCTTCAGACCTCGGATCGGAACACAATAATACTGCTCGGCGGATGAAATAGGCATGACTGTAGTTCATCTCCTGACGCGCTCTGAAACAAAAAGCTAAAATTAAAAAAAAAAATGAAGAATGGAGTGAAAAGTTTTTTGATCACAAAAACATGGCTCGAAGCGCTATTAAGCAAGGCACTAGTGCAGTTTCTGCGACGGAGACACGTTACAGAATCTAAGTCACCGACCACCAACCTAGCAATTAACCAGAAAAAGTTCAATCATGGGCAAAGTCACAAAATCATGGCTCGAAGCGCTATGAAGTAGGGTGCTAGTTTCTGCGACGGACGCAAGTTTGAGAATCTAAGTCAAAAAAGTTTTCGACCACCGTGCAAACATTCAACCAGAAGTGGAAGTGGGCAGGTCATATCTGTGGGATAACCGATGAACGTTGGCACGAACGTGTTCTGGAGGTATATGGTATCAATGTCGGACGACCTTAAAAAGTTGGCTGGAAGCTAGTGGATGTTGAATTCATGGATCGTGTGGGTATTGACTGTTAAAAATTAAATTGATGATAATCCATCTTTGGGGAATGACTGAATCAAAAATTACTCTACAAATTCAAACTCTATATTTTCTGGAAAAAAATAATATGTTCAATGTGAATCAAAACACTGTTCTGCAATAATAAACAAAATAAAAATAAAACAATTTCCAAACAGGAATGTAGAGTTCATAATATAATTGCAAACCCAAACCTACGATAGATATTTTTCATAAAATTTCATACAATGTAATAACGTGAATTTTCAACAAATTAATTGCATCTCATTTAAAATGTTACATTGTTTTGATAAAAATAAATTGCTTCAAGTCTTCACAATCTATTAGGAAAGACCTTTCATTAATTTTATCTACCCTTTATTAAACTCTGGGAACCTACTCTTACCATTTGATAGATATGCATGGTGTGTAATAATTTGTTGTCTACATAGATTTAATACGGTAGGTACGGAGTTATGTCTGAAATAATTATAGGAGCGTGGGCAGGCAGACGTCTGAGTTCGGAGACATAGATCTACTTGTACGAGTCAACAAACTGCAACCGAGTGCATCTCGAGCCAATTAACAAGTAAAATCATTTTAAATATTGCAATGGGCTAATCGTTGATGCGTAAAATAGTAGAAATGAATGGTAGTAGCTTATCAATGACCCACAAAGCAGAATCTACTCGGAATGCGTATTCAATTTGGTTATTTAACATCTTTTCTATTCCTATTTTTATCTATCCCAATTTTGTGCTGCGATTCACACTGAAAATTTATTGTTGAAAGGAGGTTGTTGAGGATACAACAAACAAAAAAAGGGAATTACAACTTCAAAAAATTACTGTAGCAAAATATTTACAAATTTGTCTTATAGAATTTATAATACTAGGGGGCCGGTTACATGATAGCAATTTTCTTAAGGATCTCCCATTTTCTTAAAACAAATTATAGCCTATATTACTTCGTGATAGTTTAACTATCTTTTGGCGAAGAAATGGTTCAAATCGGTCCACTAATTTTCAAAATTAAAAATTAAACAAACAAAAAATCTTTCCACTTTATAATATTAATATAGATTTTAAAATGAGTGAATTGAATAAAACTCAATGAATTTCAAAAGTAAATGAACTCAAAACTATGAAATAATACTTAGGTACTTTACAACAATAGTTAATTAGTCAATAACAGTATAAAAAACAAACCAATACAATAAACACTGGATCAAAAGTAGGTACGAGACAAATTAAGGACCTTTAATTTTTATTTGAGGTCAGTATTTTTTATTCGAAGGCTTTGCTGTAGTATATATATTTGTATTACAAAAATCGAATTACATTTTATTAGTTTAATTTTTGTTTTATATTTATAAATTCGACTAATCGATCATTTTTATTCAATGAGAGTTTTTTCCTTTGAATATCGACACACTTTAGAAGTTAGGTGTGTTTTGGATTAAACAACTTAAATCCCATCTACTTGAGCTCCCTTAAACCATAGCGAGATATGAAAACATCTGCAGAAAATATTTTTATACAGATTCATTCACATTACGTACGATTATTATTCTCATATGTGACAGCAGACCTTAATATAAATTCCATTAAGAACAATTTTAGTGCAAATATTTCTTAATCGCCTTGCTAATACAAGCAGAATGAATGTGGGAGTCACCTGATTTGATAAAACATGTCATAAGTGTTTTAAGGAGTTGCCCAATTTAATCAAAGATTAATTTGGACAAAAAAACTTTTTGTATTTTTAATATTTCAAAATGTATAATCTACTTCTATGAAGCGGTGATAGCCCGGTGGGTAGGACTTCGACCTCTCTTTCGGGCCCGAGTTTGAATCCCAGCAAGCACCTCTAACTTTTCTAAGTTATGTGCGTTTTATCAAATCAAATATCACTTGCTTCTAAGTGATGGAAAATATCGTGAAGAAACCTGCATGCCTGGGAGTTCTCCAAAATGTTCTCAAAGGTTTGTGGAGTCCACCAATCCGCACTAGGCCAGCGTGGTGAAGGCCTTAATCACTTCTCATTGTAGAAGAAGACCCGTCCCCTGGAGTGGGCCGGTAATGGGTCGATATGATGATGGTGAATCTTCTTCATTTGCTAGAGACAAACCCAATACTTTTCTAAAAGTTAATCCATAGTTGAATATCATTAACACTAAATCAAGATAACCTATAACCTTTTGGAAGTTGGTTGAAAATATTTCTTAATCCATTCTTAAGTAAATATACCAACTTCCAGCGTAGAATGCGTGTAGGAGTTACCCGATTTGGTAAAACCAGTCTAAAGTGTTCCAAGGCATGTTAGTTGTCCAATGTTATTAAAGGATAAAACAAATCTGACTTTGACTTAACATCTTGTTGTAACCTGTTTTATATAAATACGCGCTTTTGAAAAGGATAGGTATAATGAATATGTTAAGTGGTAATTTAAATGAGGCTAATAGCTTCCTTTTTACATTTAGAAGACAATTTAGATAACGCTTTTACGGAATATATTGTTTAGTTTTTAGAATATGTATTGTTGAAGTTCAAAGCCACTTGGAGAAACTGCAGCAGCGTCCAGGTTTTTTTTTCATAGTAACAACTGACTGACCAACCTGGTCCACCTGATGGCAAGTGGAAAACAGCTGCGTATCTATATCAGAGCAACACTTCGAAGCGCATGAAAGAACTACAAAAATAAATTGTAGAATAAAAGAATTGAAGTGTAATTAATTTATTTGTATGGTGTTTTTGTAGTGTCATTGCATAATTAAAATTCCTTGTGTTTTAATAACAGGTAAGTCTATCATGGTATGTAAAACATAGGTAATTAGTGCTCGCATTTGCTTATACATAACTAAATGTTGGGGTTCAACAAAAAATACACATAATAAGTACTTATAAGCCGAAATTTCGTGGTAGATTTATTGTGATATCCTAGACACAGATATCTAGTTAGGAGTCAAAAATTCACCCAAACATATGGCCAATTATTCTTTTTAAGTAAAAATTTTACGTGTATATAAATTAATTTGTATAGCCTTGGCTGTAAGTGGGTTAAATGTGTAACTAATGCATATGTACTTACAATAAATAAAAAAAAAATATATGCTTTAGCGGCTAAAACAATAAGCAGGGAAACAGTCAGCTGTAAACTATTTGCCTGGATCCGTAGCCTTAAGCCCATCACACGCCATATCTGACGTGCTGACTCCGGTCAGATTCGAGTATGCAAATGGGAGCTTTATAACATGCGATATAGAGTTAATTGTTATGTAAACTGTGAAATAGTCGACAACGAGTATACAACGTGTTGCCCATTCGTCGCACACCTCTAACCACCTAGCCCGCTAACAACACGTTGGCAACATGTCAACTTCTCAAAGAAACGTTGACCGTGCCGCTCATGTGGTAGAACTGATTCTCGATTCAGATGTAGAACGATTGACGACGTGTTGGCCACTCGACTACGCCTTGCGGGCGACTAGTGTACGACAAGTTGTCCTGGCATTGAAACGGTGTTAGAACGATGCTAAGACGTTATGTTATCAAAAAAACCTTTATTGATTAAAATAGTGGGACTGATATTCGATGCCAAGTTTCAGATTTGTTGACGACGCGATGGCCACTCATTGACATCATGCGCGAAACTAGCGCATACGAGCGCTGACGAGGGTCAATGACGTGAATCCAAAGTTCGAGTGGAACCAACATTAAAACGATGTTAGAAAGATGTTAAGTGGGCATAATTAGTGACTAAAACAGTAAAACTGCTAGTCGATGTTAAGTTTCAGACTGGTTGATGACGCGTTTGCAACTCGTTGACGTCGTGCGGGCAACTAGTGTTCAACAAATTGTCGACTCGATGAGTGTGAATCAAAAGTTGGAGTAGAACCCGCAGTGAAACGGTGTCAAGTGGTTGAGTGAGCAAAGGCCTCTAGTGATTAAAACAGTGATCACTCGGTGGCACCTGTCGGCACGGTCCGGCGCGCGCGCACCCACGCGGAACTCAAACATCTCCGACGACCGATGACCTGCGTGACGCACAGATGGACACCCGACTTTGTGCTTTATTTTGCATTTACTTTTGAAAATATGCATACACAAACGATGGTTCAGTTTTCCATTCATTTGGGCTAAATACCTTCGCTCAAAGCGATTATTTTATTATTGTTGATATTATTTTTTTATCTAGCTACATCCTACAAAATATTATAAATGTGAAAGTGTGGATGTTTGTCACTCAATCAAGTAAAAACGGCTGAACGGATTTGGATGAAATTAGGCATGCATGTAGCCTTTGACATGGAAAAGAACATAAGCTACCTTTTATCCCGGGAAATAAGAAAGTTCCCGCGGGAATAAAAAAATCTTAATCCACGCGAACGAAGTTGCGGGTATCAGCTAGTTTATAATAAAACTGAAACTCTCGTCCACATATTTGTACATTTAAAAGTATTTAATATTTGAATCAGGGGACCAATAAGTGTAGAAAATAATCCAAAAAACAATTATTTCAATTCCTGTGTTGAATTATTGATAATATTTCAACACAGGAATCAACATTATTTAATACTTACAACAAGTGCCATAAAGTACCTACTCACTGCAGAGTCTTCTATAGGATTTTATAGTATTACAAAATTGTAGCATTTTTGAAAAACGTTCTTATTAGAACTTACAATTTGAGTTTTAACTTAAGACTATACAAAAGCAAGAGGTATTATTTTACAAAACATAACACATAAGCATGTTATTTATACGACTTTTAATACATTCTTGAAACTCTTCATGGTATTCATAAGTAATGGTATGAAATCTGTACCTACCATTAGCCAGCGAGGTCCTTCCATATATATCCCTTCATAAAAACTCACCCTGTTTAAATTATCACCGGTGAGGCAATACAAGTACCTACATTTTTCTAAACATGTCTTCCTCTCAACTCGTTTGCCCAGCTGCTCTCTTGTCGTGTTGTAAGAAATAAGGTGAATGACAAGCAAACATGGTTTCAAACCATCTTAAAGTACCAAAGAGTTAGAACATGTAGTATTAAATCTATGCTAAAGAAAATAAATAGAAAAGTTTGATGTTTAGTTTGTAGCTAATTGATTAATCCAAATACTTTAAAAAGTGATATCGAAAAACATAAAAAAAAACACTAACTTTTTTTCTTTTTCCAATGAAAGATTTTAGCTATCTATGATCAGTAAGCGAGCAGATAGCCTAGTGGTTAAGACTACGGCTTGCCTTTCGTGGGGATCGATTCTCGGCACGCCTTTTGTGTGCTTGTGTGCTTTTTAAATTAAAAAAAATTATGATAAAAAAAAATAAAAAAAAGGTTTTTATTACTTCATACATTTACATAGTTTCATATTTATTTCAAGTATATAAAGTGAAAGTTTTCAAGGTCAAGGCCTCCTCCAGAACAGCCAGCGCTGCCTGTTTTTTGCTTTTAGCATCCAGTTTGGTCCAGGCACATTTTTGATATCGTCCTCCTACCGATAGTGCGGTCTACCTCTAGCACGGTTGGTTATCTGATGGGCCTGGCCATTTCGTTAACCTGAGGGTCCATCTATAGTCGGTAAGTCTAGCCACATGACCAGCCCACTTCCATTTTGCTTTTAGAGTATAGGCGAGGGCATCGGTTCTTTTGGTTTGTTGTCTGATCAGAGAATGTCGAATTTTATGGTTTCTTCTGACGTTCATACTTCGTCCATTGCTCTTTGACACGTTGTTATCATATTTCTTATTTTGTCCGTAAATTTCCAGGTTTGACAGCTATATGTCAGCGTAGTTTTAAATTTAAGCATCTAAATAATGATTAGCGGTGAAGGAAAACATCGAAAGAAAACCTGCTTGCCTGTGAGGTTTCCATAATGTTATAAAGGGCGTGTGAAGTCTACCAATACGCACTTGGTAAGCAAGGTGGACTATGGCATACACACTCGCGACTCCTCTCAATGAGAAGCCCGACCCTACCCTGTAGTTCAGTTTAGTGGATCGGTAATAAGTTGATGATTATGATAATGACTTGGTAATGACTCCTTTGAGACTACCTATAAATATAATAACAGAAAAGCTATTTATAGATAGTAACAAATACGTCACAAAATATGTGACATTAGAGCGCGGATAAATGTATAAATAAGTGACAATGAATTATTTTGTTCCGCCGCACCTTGATTTCTTTTTGTTTTGATGACGAGTTTCGTCGTGACGATGACGATTTCACTTTAGTTATATTCAATGGGTAAAATATATTGGATTTTTTTTTATTATAAAGTAAAAATTATTTTGGTTATCGTTTTACCCTCTTACAATGTATCCAACTACGCCCAATCGACTTAAAAAAGCGGAGTTCTTTAATAAAGCTGTAATTCCCTTCTGTTTGTTCTTCAGAACTTCTTCATATACCTAATGGTTTGGATTTTTTTATGTATTTGAAGAAAACATTTACTTGTCACCATCAATGTTTCTTTTAATATGAAATCAATTTTATATTCTTTAAAAATAGAAGGACCATTTAATCTTTAAGTATGATTAGAAAGAAATAAAATAATATAACATCTAAAAGAAGCGCGTTGGATAATGTGCAGGAACCACTTTTGCAATTCCACGAGTGTATGGTAAATTTAAGAAATAAAAATCCGAATACGAGAGATAAATAGGTCAAAGTTTTAAACACATGATTCGCGTAAAAATATAAAATAAATTATCACTTATTTCAGACAGCTGGTGTCCCTATAAAAGTGTAAAGCTGAATGCCATATTGTGATGAACTTTTAATCACGGTGGGATCCTGCGCCATTTTGAAAAAGTTACTACTAGAACATTAAATACCTACAGGCTGCAATGTTGGTAACATGACATCTAAGTGTCAGTGCTACCAACTATATAAAATAACAAGACATACCAATATCGATAAGACACCTTTTTCTTTCTACAAGTGTCAAACGAGAATTTAATAATGTTATTTACACTTACGTCATTGCATTTACCGGTTATAGTAGTTCATACTGAATTATGAATTATTTACTATCATTCCATTGTAATGTATTGAAACATTTATTAAATACTTCATCGTTTAATATAACACAAAACATTGACCTGAGCGAGCTCCTGAAAAGGTCTAAACCAATTCAAAACTCGTTTCCCGCGCCGAGCGGAACAAATCGATCGATGGCCCTTACCGAAGAGTTCAACGCGTGGTGGCCTTTGGAGCTCACAGATTTTATTCTGATACCAGCTACTGAACTACGAGCAGGTGTTACATTGCATTCAAAGTATAAACCTTACTACCTTACTAAATTCAAAATTCATTTATTTCAAGTAGGTCTAGTTTATAAGTCAGACAGGCTGTTTGTAGTGACTCTACCGACGGTTCGGAAGGCAGATTCTACTGAGAAGAGCTGGCCAGAAACTCAGTATATTGCTCTTTTCCAACACCATTTTTTTGTTATCAATCTTTAGAATTTTTCTGTTCTGTGAAAGATGAGAGCGGAGTGGCTTGCTTCCAAGCAGCCTTATTAAGGAATTCAGCAATCGTGTAGTAACCACGATTGGTTAAACGTGTTTTAATATATTGTTTAAAATTAGGTAAAGGTAAATCTAATATTACCTTTGGTATCATGTTATAAAAGCTATACCCATCCCCACGGAGGATTTCTGTACTTTTCTCAGACGATATGCAGATATCACTAATTTATGTCCGTTTTTAGTAAGTTTAGTTTTAGTTTATATTGACTTTTTGTTTATAATTACTTATGTTTTGTTTAATAAAGATTATATGATTATAAGTATATTGCAAGGCTACTGTAAATATACCTATCCATTTAAATTTGGCAGGAAGGGATTCGCGTAATCGAAGTTTATACATCGATCGCACAGCTCTTTTCTGTAATATAGGTACTTCTACTACCAGTGGCGTGCACAGAGGGTATGCACAGGGTATGCAGATGATATAAAATGAAGAAAATCACCAGTACAAGTTATAAATACTTGAGGGTAGGCTTTTTATAACTCTTACTGGAGATTTTCTTCATTTTATATCATCTGCATACCCTCTATCTCTTCATTTTATATCATGCATATACTCTATGCACTGAATACTAATATACTTCTACTAATTATATAAATGCGATTATGTGTTGGTTTAGATTGTTTTAATAGATAGAGTTCATGTGCCGTGTATATAGGCTACCTTTTATCCAGGATAAATCTACAACTCCAATGGTATTTTTTTAACCCACTTCAAGTTTATTGCAGCTTGATTACAATAATTCTTAATACGGTGGTGCAGTTTAACACTCGAAATGAATATAAAATTTAATCTAAAGCTTACAGATCGAAGAGTCAATACAGCCTTTCTTGTATCCTTGTCCACAAGGAGCAATAGGAAAAGGATAGCGCGTAGGTATATGTGGTGTCTTCGATCTTAACATTTTGATATTGGGCATAAGATGTTAGCGAAGATGTTAGGGGTTTTTATATCGAGAAAATAGTGGTTTCAAGCATTTGTACAATAGCATTTTCATGGGCTAAAGAGCTTTTAATACTTATTGTACTGCACAAAGAGTTAAGATAATTTAATATCTTTGATAACTCTGTCAAATCTAGAGTTACCAACATAGCTCAACAGGTTACGAAGAAAACCGTTCGGTTGATGGTGGGGCCCCAAGATGTTAAAATAACGATCCGGCACAGTCCGTAGAGTTACACACCCAACTAGATGAAAAGATGACCCTTTTGAATTTATAAAATTAGTATAGATTACCGGGCTCAATGACGTTTAAATAAATATACCCGTTATAGATACGTGATGTAATTATGTGGAATAATTTTGATTTTTGTTTATGCTTACTATTGAGAAATAACTTCAAATTTATAGAGAATCGAGCTCTGGCTTTAGTAATATATATCACTAATATATACCACACCACAATGTTATATCTATAATGAACAGGTACCCAAAGAATGTGACGTCAACAGCTTTAAGTTGTTTTATACTAAAAAAAACTACAATAAAGTTAAGTGGAATATTCTTTTTACAATAGTGCTTGAGTTGACCATTTTGTTTTCAAGGGTACCATTCCTTTCAATGGCTTATCGTTATCGCAGAAACCGTTTCTTTGACAATGAAAGATAATCCGTCTGAGTGCTTACCGAGACTTTAACTACTGGGACACAGTGGTATATCTTCGTTAGTGCTAAACCGACTGCTAAACAAAGGTAAGTTTGTGTGTATGTATAGATAGTCACTGTAGTGTCAGTTCTAATGAGCCTTTCACGTTTGAGGTAAAGGTAACGTTGGCTTCCTCTTTATAGTTTTTAAGATATATAGACACATAGATCAATATAACAAACAAAACTACGCATTGAAAAACAAAAAAAGTGGTTTTGTGTTGAAAAAAAATAGCCTTTCGAAGAAGTGAAACTTTTTATATGTTTTTGATAATTAGTTAAGTTTCAGTAATTAACTCTTTCTTGCCAATAATAAATACACCAATAATGGTATGCCATCTATTTAAGTACATAAAGTAAATAGAATATTTAGTGCGTGTAAAAAGCATATAAGAGAGCATACTAAACAATTACGCTTTAGACTGTATTACTTGGTAACATCTCTTGGGACATTGCCTTTGATTATATAACCACTGTCTGATTGTCTGTCATGAATAATGAGTGTCTTAAACGACATTCCATATCTACCCCGAAAAAGGCTACTTCGGAATGAGCGGGTTAGTGAGGGGACTCAATGATCCTGTCATTCTGAAAATCGGTGGCCGGATGGTGCTAGGAAATAGAAGCTTCATCTCCGCTGGTAAAAACCCTTGCTATGAAAAATATTGACTGTAGGAAAATGTTCCCCGAGCTATGTGCCCCTCCTAAGCCACTTCAGCTTCGTGACTGGTCTTATTTTAGAATATAATAGAATATATGTTTTTTTTAGTATGTTTTCATTTATTCTTAAATCATTTGAGACAATACAGTAAAGTACGCTAGTTGTCTGTGACACTGTATTTACCCGGCTAAGTATCTCGTGGGGTCTACTTAGACCATAAGGGTACGATTCTAGCTTTCGTTTTAAGTTAACGATTGAGGTGGTCAATAATATTTCTTGCTGCAAAAAAATTACACTTACAAGTTAGTTTTGATTCAGGCCATAATTAAACAATCCTTTTATGTCTTGTTGTCAGGAGCCCACGTGTTTCCGCAGAGAGTTAAAATTATTTTGGCGTAAATAAAAGGGTGGGCGGTAAAGGATACATTTAACAAAACTTGCCCCGTATTTAACCCTTTTTCTGGTAGGTTGCCAACCGGCGTCGTACAAAACATTATTTGACAGGTCGGGTTGTACACACGTACCAAATTTTGTATGGAGATGACAGGTCGCTACGACCCACCTGTTGACAAATGTTAGTTTCAGGTAATGTTAGTAAGGGAACTAGTTTACGTACTAGTTAAGTACTTTACATTTGGGTAGAATTTCGTGATCCGAGAAAAGTTTTGTGGTGAAATTATATTATTGTATTCATCGGATGACTTATCGAACAGCAAACAATTAAGGACATCGTAAGCTTAAGTGTTTCTTGTGATTCGGCTAATTGAACAGCGCCGCGCCGTTCAATTTAAAGGGCTGTAACTTTTTATAACTTTCAAATAGCTTTTTCACTCACTGCTTTCTCAGTTGCTTTCGAAAGAAATAAACTTTAGTTTTGAGTGGTTTTTACCGCTAAACCTAATTAACAGTCAGAAACATGTAATGTTAAACTGTGGTTTTGAATATTTAACGAAGGTACAGCAACACATCGGTAGAGTCTTGGAACCGGTCTGAGATGCTTAGCTTAGATTGGAAAAACCATAATACAGTTCAGTTAAAAACGTGACAACAATACTACAGCATTGGATAACCTTTTCAAAGTTTCTGGATTATGAAACTTTGTATAAATGAGCCAGCGAATAGTGGAAGCGCATGGCATTGAATTCCGAGAGTCGATTGATAACTTTCTTAAAACCGATTACAGAATTGCATCACAAGTCGATGTGGCGAGCGGAGGTGCGGCGCCTCGCAGCCGCCGACGGCGCCCGAGCCAAGATTCGGTGGCAACGCTCACCCAGGAATTCATTTAGCTTCGATAAAGTGTCCGGTTTCAGTCTGGCACGACGAGCGTTGGTTGCATTTAGTATTTATTCATGTATCGGCCGCGCGCAGGTTCTATGTGCGGGGCGGGCGCGGGCAGTGCGGCCCCGGGGGGCATACTTACTACGTGATTAATCCGTGCCCCTCCCCCCCCGCCCGGGCGAGTGTCCCCCGAGCCCCTCGTGTGGGTCGGCCGGGCGCGCCGTACTCGCACCGGGTTTCCTCGTCCCCGCGCCTCACGGCCACTCACTACGCACGGAGCTCAGCGTAGTGCCGCCGCCACCGCCAGTCGCGTTGCGACCCGCGCCATCGTCGCACTCCGCTCGCGTCCCTCTCGTGACGACCTATGATATCATTCATGCTAATCTCCGCCCGTTGATTTTCCTGCCAAGTGACCGCAGTGAGACAGCCGCGATATCGCGAGTGCCGAATGTTCGTGGACGTCACGCCGGTGTACTTTTCCATAGGAGCGTGCGTGCAAAACCAGTTCTGAGAGGACGGTGCCTTCGGATGAGATCTCCGACCGAACGTTGTGACCTGTGGCCTGAGATGCTGCGCCCGTGACCGTCTTACGACAGTGCCACGAAACGTAAGGATCTCGTTCAATCGGCCGGTTAACGCTATTATGTCCCGGCGGCTTCCTATTTGCATGGCGCATAAGGAGTGGATTTTATTTTCGTCTAGCTATGGATGTGTGTGTGAGGCGAGATTGTGTGCGCGGTGCGGGCGTGTGTGCCGGCTGCGTGTGTGCGTGTTCCGCGTCCGAGACGGCTACTCCCTGCTGGCCCGCTTTATTTAGGTTGTATCTGAGCGTGTCGGCTACACTCCTCTTGGCGCCGGCCGCTATGCTCTTCATTTAGTGCTCTCTACCTGCCACTCCGTTGATATTCGCTACCGACTCTACGATGCTTTACTCTGTATTTATTGTCAATATTTAACTCAAAAGATAGCTAATACGTTAGGTACAATTTGAGTTAAATATTGACCAGGCAAGCCCAAATAGGATATTATAACAAAACATAACTTTTACTATATATATAGACTTCCTAGCCATTATTATCATTATTATCAACAAACAGAACCAAAAGAGCTCACGATATGATAACTACCTAGGTAATACCTGCCAAAAATATCATTAATTTTTTAGTATTTTAGTTCTCTAATAGATGGATAAATTTTAATAGGGGTATTTATATGTTATTTATACAAGGTAGTATAGTAAGTAGTAGATTATAGTATTTTTTACAAAATTGGTTTGTATAGGCATGGTATTGAAGTGGTTTTATCGTTTGTAAGTGATATCCTCTTCAGAGGAACACTTCATAATGGATTACAGTAAACCATACGTATTGTGTTTAGGGCCATTTTAATGATCTCAGGATGGAAATAATACCACCCTTTTGAGTTCTACGTCGCACATTGGGGTATTACAGTCAAGAGTGTAATTACGTTTGATATTCACTGTAGCTTTGACTGTTAGCTGGCTTATTGAGATTTTATTTAACACGTTTCTATCCTGTTTTGAAATCATATATATGTCTACCCTTATGCAATACAATGCTCTATCATCGGATTTCTATCTAAATTACATTGTAAAACAAAGTTAGCTAACTTTATGGTTTGAATGACCGGTGGCTCTAACCTGCGCCCCGAGTGTAAGTTTTCTAGTAAACACTCCTACGTCTCATCGACGTAAATCTGCCATTATAAAAGGATGACTAGTGTCAGCATAAGACAACTCCATACAAATGCGTAAACTGATAGTAATACCCACCTCAACGCTTCGCTTATGAGGATGGCATAAGCGAAGCGTTGAGGTGGGTATTACTATCAGTTTACGCACACCGAGTGATTCTCCAACTTAAATATCACTTTTTTAATTCTTTATTGCTTATATAAGTGAATATAAATAGACAAATTTTTAGAAAAACACTATTTTAACACTCATGTTATTTTTAAATCTCGTTTTTTTTTATTTAAACTAATTAAAAAATTGTTTAAAAAAGTTCTGTCTTGGATGTATGTGTGTCTGTATGTGCGGATCCCGTATCTTGTGGTCACGATAACGAGCGAAATACTTCACTTATCGAATTGGGTTTTTTTTATAGGCTTCAGTATTTTCAGGAATAGAAGCCTATTACTTTTCACGGTATAATTAGATTTAGTTTAATTATTATTTACAAATAATCTCAATTTTATTGTAATTAATGAGATTATGAGGCGTGCATTTTTGGATTTTCCAACTATTTGACTCTTTCATTCAAATTTTAATACTGTATAAAATTTACAACTCCATTAAAACTCGGCAGAGCAACGTCACTTAAAAAACGTAAAAACTTAAACTCAAATGCAGCTTGCCCTAATTCTCTACGGCATTGAAATCTTAATTGAACACAAAATACTTTTTGTAAAATATTTTTTGACATTTTCGTTTTACGTCACAAATTTAGCTTCTTAGATTACAATGGGCTCTATAGATATAGATAGTGCGACTATTATAAACCTGTTATAGTGTTTGTAACCTTCGTAGTACTTTTTAGAACTATGCATTCCTTAAATACTTCGCTGACCTTACATTTACGATAACAATAGCATTTTAGTGTCACTTGCAAATGAATGACTATACTCATTACATTTTACAATTCAATACGAATCGCAATGAAATTGTTGTAAAGACTCAAAGCACCTCAAAGACTCTCTGATGATGCACAAGATTAGTTGGTTCACAATGGGAATTTTGATTAATCTTTTAATTTGTAATTGAAACCAGTAATGCGCCCTGCATTACTTTATCAATTACAAAAAAATCTAAAATAATAATTTATTATGTAAGTCAGGCAAATAGAAAAAAAGATTTTTCAAATCCTGCTTCTAGTTCCAGACATTAACTGGTTCAAACAAAAGAGAGAAACTATCTAGCTACTTATATTATTAGTATATAGTCAAAGTCAAATATGAACATAGATGGCACTTTTGACGCGTACATTAAGTACATGTAAAATATGTAAATAGAAGTGTGTTGATGGCGATAGCTACAATCGTAAACTTAAAACTAAAGCTTCCAAACGCGCCTTGATCTAAGATTTTTTTTATCATCATCTCACATTGTCATTTGAACTATTTAAGAAGAACCTATAGATACCTTGACGTCCCTGAAATATTCCTATCCCTATTGCCCCCGTAGGATCACGTAGAACTATTTTATCTCTTCTGTATGCAGCTACTGCCGTTGAATTTGTTTCATAAAATTTTTATTTTATAATATACATTTATATATAACCGGTTCGTCAAATTAACTCTGGTTATAACTTGTAATATTGTAATGAGCTTGTAATTACAACCACGCCTTTTATACTGGAATACAGTAATTCTGCTTAGCGGCAGTCAAAAGCATGGCCATAGTACTTCTACGAAATAGCTCTGTCAAAGCTCTACTACTACTAAGCTTTCTAGCTAATCAGCATTACGGTATTCCAGTATAAAAGGCTGGTAATTACCAGCTCATGAGTCTTAACGTCTACACAGGTTGATTGACTCAGAGCGGTACCTTGTAGAACGTGCTCCTTGCATCCCCTGCGACTTATCATCAGGTAGGCCATATGCATGATTCGGCATTTATTACTATAAAAAATGAATGAATGAATGAATGAATGAATATACTTTTATTGCACAACAAAAAAAGTACATAGAATAAAAACAACGTATACAACTTGGCGGCCATATCGCTACATAGCGATTTCTTCCAGGCAACCAATGGCGAAGATAAAAAACAGTTACAGGAAATATTTAGGTGGTGCATATATACATATACCTATAAAATACATATTTAATTACTTTAATATATACATAAAAAACAACATTTGTGACTAAAGCCAAATAAATAAATAAGAAACTAAAATTATATACATGATTATTTAATGGTTCTTTGTTCTTTATGGTTTTCATTGAAGCCACATCTAAATCTCTCAATTACCACAACGGATTCGTTCGCGCTTATCGTTTACTACAAACAGTTGTTTTAAATAGTAATTAATGTTTTAAAATTAGACCATGTAGGAAAAGTACGCGGCTGGTGACCTGCGCAGATAAACTTTAACCCGACTTACACGAGAAAACATGTTAGTGGCACTGCATGTGCATTATCTCTACTATAACGAACGACGTTGTATAGCTACGTATATATCGCATAGAAACCGATTTGAGGGTATAATTCAAAAAACATCGTCATAGTTAAGCATGCAGTCAGAGCGGTTCTCTAATGCTTATACAATTTTTAGTTGAGCAACTGTCATAGAAGAAGAAGTAGAAGAAGAAGAAAAAGTCTTTATTGCACATACAAATATAAAACCAGGTTAACAAAAAATAAAATAAAAACGATATTATAAATATGCACAAAGGCGGACTTATCGCTTGAAGCGATCTCCTCCAGACAACCTTTGGTTGAAGAAACATATTAGTGAAAACGGGATAGTGCAATACTTAAATTGTGCTAATTATATACATTACATACTAATACTACATATATATAGTAAAAACATACATATTTATATATACATATATAAATATCAATATATAAACTTAAATACACATTTAAACATACACATAAAATACGTAGGTATTTTGCTACATACTAGACAGGAAATAGTCTTTTAACCGCGATTTAAAGATGTTTAATGATGAAGAACCACCTATAAGGTTATGTCATTCAACTTAAAATACAGCTAACTATTTTTTAAGGCAATAATGAAATTCGATAACGGTGTATATAAACTTCGTCAAAAGTTTGAAAAAATAAAAACGAGTATCTTCGTTTATGAAGAGTATTCATCATATCTCTTACCGGCCCACTGCAGGGAACGGGTCTCCTGTCAAAATAAAGAAGTTTTTAAGTTGAAGTGTAGTAGTCCGCCAGCCAACTGCCGATTGGTAGACTTAAAACGCCGTAGAATATAATGGAGAATACTCCGGCATAAAGGTTTCCCCACAATGTTTTTCTTCACCGTTAAACCATGACATGTGCTTAAATTAAAATTGCATAAAACTCAGATGATAGCAGTGTAGTGGATGCAGGAAATGCGCAGGTATATATCTAAATATTCAAAACCATGTATATTGCATTCTACGGTCTGCACGGTCATACGTTTTACTTTAAAAAGCATTTTTTTAATTTTATTTCGAAGGCGGGATTCGGTGATATGCATTCGATCCGCTCAAAGGAAAATTGTATAACTCCAAGTGAGATTATTGTGCCTGGAGAATCAGCTCTCATTCGGTGTTTCTGGATTCTCTCAGAGGGATTTATTTACCAGGTGAGATTATGGCAACGGTCGGTGGGACTAGTATTGAATCTTTTATTATACAACATTTTGTTTGATTCGATTATTGAGTAACTTCCTTTTCTTTAAAAAAATCCCATTTTATTTCTTTACGACAGAGATTGCTTATATAAATTGTGAGGGTCTTAAGATCCCTTAAAATTAAATATCAACTTCTTAAGTCTTTGTTTATGTTTGTATTCTATGTTTACAAATTTATTGACGTTATGTTATCTAAAAGTACCTATTCCTCAACCATAGTGTAATTTTAACCTGTTTCTGGTTTCCTGGTTTCTGTTAACCTACCTATGTGAGCATTATAACATGTACCTAGTAACGTAATGATACTATGCCAAGTATCAATTACAGGAAAGTGTTATTCCCATATATATATCTGATACTTACGTAACGACCTATAAATAGCGTGAAATTTTCGATAAAATATTCAGACTGTGGTTGGTTTATAAATACCATATACTATGTTTTAGCAGAATATAATATAGTATATATTTTAAGGACACTGCTATTAGCAGTCAAATCTATGTTATTAAAAAAAAAAACCTACTCTAATCTAAAAAGAGATCCCAACAAACGAAGCTGGGTTATAGTTTTTTACTATAATTTTATTATTATTTCAAATTATGGTCATATTTAAAATCTAAATAAGTTTATTAATAGACATTTAAAAAATATCTATTTGAGTAGCAATTAACAATGGAAATAATACGTTTTAATTTAATTCGATTTATTTTCTATTATTCTATTACAGTATAACTGCAAAAACAAATATTAATTATTTACACAAAAGTAAGTTTGTATTTCTAAGAGAGATTTTCAAACTATGTATTCGTGGCTTCAAATACATAGCTCGAAAAATACTTGAAATACTATTTTAAACTTTCTGACGTTGCATCACATTCGGTTATGTTCAACTTCAGTCAGGATTAACAGTTACGCTCATAAAACAATGGGCGAGGTGACTACGAGTGTTTAATCGTTTTATTTACTTTACAGTGAAAATTTTAGCACTTTAACTAATAAAATGGAGACACAAACACCAACTATATTTGTCTTGGCTTGGGCCGTGGCTAGTTAGCACCCTACTGATAAAGACGTGCTGTCACGCGATTTAACTATCAGGTACGATATCGCACCGATACAGTATAACTACCCCTAACAGGTTCGCCCGTTACCAAATAAGACTGTGTCATCAGTTATCTACCACCTAGTGAGATTGCAGTCAAGGGGTAACATAGTGGAATTAAAAAATTAACTACAAACATAGAGTCCAGAGATAAAGGCTTTTAGATTTGCTTTGCGCATATAAACACGCACGAATTAGATAATAATCTTAATGTTTTATATCCCTAGCTCCCAGTTGTAAGGGAAATAATAATAATAGAGACATAATAAATGTATCACTACTAATTGCTGGTAATAGCCAATTATATCTCACATATTGTGCACAATTAACCTCGTTATGGTAGACTGAGAATAAACAATAATTAATATAATAACATAAAGGATGTGATGCATAGCGTTTAGTGCAATAGTTTAAATATTATATCTCGATACAGTATCGAACCAAGTCGATTGCGCGTCTGTCTGTCTTCTAACACCGGAACGGATTCTGATGCGATTTTAAACGTCATGTAGATAATTTTTGTCAATTTTTTTATATACACATGCTAGTTATATAAAACAAGTTGTTTTGAAATAGGTATTGAAAGTTTTATTGAAGAAGTGATTTGACGCTTTATTTAAAACTATACACGTAAATTATCATAAATCAAATGCAAATAAATTCAATTGTAGGTATGCAAAGGCGGCCTTATCGCTGCCAAAAAGCACACAGGAAACGTCGGATATAAAGAACTAGATGATAGAGGCAAGTGCATTAGTCAAGAAGATAAACTTTGCCAAGTACTAACTAATACATATATCTTATATATATCTACCTTTCCCCACGATTAGCCTATCGACGAAATCTCGACGAGACCGGACGAGACTCCGCCCAAGCCATGGTGAGATATAATATATCTATATCTAAAAAAAATATATACGAAAATAAATAAACAGACACATAAGAACAGTAAATAAGGAATAGATTTGTCACATTTCGAAGGTCGCTAGCGAATCTATTCCTTACTTTGGTACTCCTTCCATTGCAGCCGCAAACTTGTCAGAGATAAAAAAAAACTCACTTAGCGAGTTAATGCACCCTTCAGATTAGTGTGCGAGGCTTTGCCGGCACTCGTCCCATATGTAGATAGGCTTAACGTTAACGTACAGTGTGTGATACATAATTAAATAAACGACCAGTTGTCAGATAAGCGGTGGCGGTTGCAAAGACAACAAAGAGATATCAGCGGCTGTGTCACCGATAAAGGGATTGTTAGGCGACACGACAATGACACGATACGGTAACGATTTTGATACGGAAAGGTATTTTAAAATAAGAATGTGTAATCTGTAATTCTGGAATACTTTCACTACAAGTTCACTTGACTGCAATCAGCCATACTTAATAATTATCAATCTAATCCAAAACCTTTAGATGACAGATTGAATTTAGTAGTGCTTTCTTTTTTTTAATATAAAACAGATTAAGTCAGAATACTAAACTCAATGTGGTATTTGAAGATTCAGATTAATTTGATTGTTTACTTCGAGTGTAACACAGGGTAGTGGCTAACCTGCTAAACATACATAGTAAAACAAGTTATATCGTAACGAAACGCTAAATAGCGAGGCGGCACACCTTTGTCGGTACGGGGTGACTAGTCCAGACACACAAAGCAGATGAAAATCCCGAAATTATTAATTTCCAAATTTCCCCTGCTAACCTATTTACGAAGCCTTTTTGAACTCATATTATCGTTATTCGAAGGACCGAATAGCCCAAAAGTTCGTTTTGTTACTCTCATTTGTTCGTAATCTTCGGATAAGCAGAACCGATTATATATTGACAGGTCTTATATATCATAGGTAGGTAGATGGTAGAGGATTAAACAAAAAGCGCTAGGCCATTTTATTCAGAAATAATAGAAAATTGACTGAAATGTTTATGATTAACTTTAGTTTAATCTACAAAAATAATTAATTATTACTTTTATATTTTGTATCTTTAGGCGTGTTTTCTAGAAAAAGCTGCATGTCGTAGCTAAATGAGGTTTAGTCGCATAGAATAAAAACGACTAATGATTATATTGCACGCTGTGCTAATGGTAATATGTACTACACACACGCACACACACACAGCCGGCGTGTGTTGGGCATTATCAAGAAGCGAGCTACCGCCTACGAAGCGATATCTGTCGCTATCAACAGTATTAACCTCGATAGCTCGCATACCTGCACTTTAAAATATTCGTAATATAAAATATTTAGATACTCCTATATGAATGGGAATTGAGCTATCTAAGATAGTAAGCAATATCTGATAGTTACATACATTAATGATCTCTCACTGAATGAACGTGACCAGGATCGACAGTAAACAAAGTTTTTTTAAGAGCTGTACTTTTTTTACTAGTTGCGGGGCCCAAATCTTTTGTACTCGCACCTTCGTTATGATCTCCTCTTGCAAAATAGCTTCAGATACCCACTCTAGAAGCTAGACAGTATACCCCTCTTGTCAATATGTCTCACTACCAAAGGATCTATTCGCATGATAATTAGAAATTTAATCTTGACGGCTATTTAAGTTTTTTTATTTAGTACAGCTCTTAAAAAAACTTTGTTTACTGTCGATCCTGGTCACGTACCCAAACTTTAACTCTGTTAGTATCTACTCACAAAAGTACTCACCAATAACATGTTCGCTATGAGGGACCTATATACACCATTATCTCGTTTATATCTATGGAAAAAATACGAGAAACGGGTAGAGATATGTATCTCTAGGCGCGCATGCTAGCCCTATAAGTTATTGAGCGTTCTATCGGCTTCTTTAAATTGACCTCACCGAAGCGTACACTTATAACCCGATTTCAAACAGTTGACGCTTCAAAATTGTTGAATAGGTAGATAGTCTAGTTTCATTTCAGTACCCAAAATAATATTATATTTGATTCTCAAATTTTAGTATAAATTCACACATCTTATAATTAAAAAGATTTACCGGATCCGTGAACTCTTTGAACAAAAGAAATGTAAGATGATCGCATGTAAGTTCATATTGAAAAGAATAATAAGAATAATATTCTCACGGGCGAAAGAACGGTATTTTATTTCAATGTGTCAACATTGAAAGTGGCTACGGTGCCACTGTTTCGTTTTACAGTATATTTTGCACCTTGTTATCGTTTTCACCTCGAGCGGATACCTGACAACATATTAATGGCGCCGGAATTGATAATTAAAAGTTTAAATGGATATCGTTAGTAGAGATGCATAATTCATCATAGGAACAAGTATCTTAAAAGGCTACCGGTATAAGCACGGTTAAATTGACCGAGAATTCAAACCGTGTTGAATGGGCTCTTCATCACTTAAGGATAGCCATCAACCTATTACCGGTCCCCTACAGGGCATGGGTCGACCCTCAAAATGAGATGGGTTTATGATGGGTGATATGGGATGGGCCGTAGTCCACCACCCTGGCAAATTGCGGTTTGGTAAACTTCACGCGCGATCGAGAACATTTTGGAGAACTCTCAGGCATGTAGGTTTCCTCACGCACGTTATATCAAGTGATATTCAATTGCTTAAAAGGCACGTAACATAGAAAAGTTAGAGGTGCGTGCCGGGTTTCGAACTCGGTCTCCGAATGAAGCCGGAGCCTTATCCACTAGGCTATCACGGAATATTAAGAATAAAACATACCGATAATTTTCGCTTCTCGTGTTTATTCTATGTACGAAAGCATAAAACAGTTTTTTATGCTTTCGTACATAGTGTATAAAGCCAATCTTTACATGCAACCAAAATGCTTTAAATGAAACCGTTGAGTTCAGAGTGTTTTAAAATGCTTTAATAGTCATTCAAACAAATATTGTAAATTTGCCCCAAATTGATTACAGTAATTGTACAAAATATTCAATATCCACTTTAAATTTTACTAAAAGAGACTAAATGTCTCCCCATCTAAGGAAATTGTCATTGTCGAGTGTATACCTCGTTTATAATCGTATTATATAAATTCGACTTAATATGTAACCTCGCCTTCGGCTTGTTTGGTACAGTTTCTCGAATAAAATATATATATTGTATGCACTGGTTGTACAATGCACTATTTAGTATCTAGTTTCATTATGGTTGAAAATGCTAAGATAAAAAGATAATATACTGCTGACTTTAGGGTCAAGAAGAACGAGTGTGATCATCCGATTACGTCTCACGGAAAAATGTGTAGATCTTTTAATCATCTATCAAACAGTAATATTTGAACCAATAACATTTTTCACGGCTGATTGCGGCCACGTAACTGGTCAATCTCAGAGACCAGTAGATAGAGATTAGGGAGATATTATATTGTACTAGTGTGTATGCAAACACAGCTGCACACTCTTTTCCCTCACTCTCACAGTCCAGTGGGACTGTAGCTCTAACACGACCGGAAATGAGATCAGAAGCTGGATCGAGATTTTAACGTGCTCTCCGGGGCAAGAAGGTTAATCACTGCCAATCTCGAGACTCCGAGCTGGCATTGAGAATTTCTAAGCCCAATATTATACATTCAAAAATCAGGACCTCGTGATACAGTACAGTCGAATAAATTATAAAATTCTTGATTAAGCATGAAATACAATGAAACTTGTACTTTAACTTTCAAGGCTACTTGTATCTCTCAAGGCTAACATAGCTTTCATGCATATATAAACATATATGTAGCTTCTGCGAATCGAAACTGCTGTGAAGCACGAAGTGATTTGCATTCAAATAATATTCATCACGACACGTTGTTGTTGTAAACAATGAATTTAAATTGTCCGCCTGTGTTTATCAACTCGGCCCTTAGACATTTGTATGTTTTACCTTTGGGTTTGATTGTATATAAATAAATAAACATAGAAGTGTTTTTAACCCTTCAATTTGTCTTAACAACAAAGCAGGTAGCTGTATCTTAATTAGAATGATCAATAAAATATGTAATCTATCAGACATTTTGGTAAGTGCAGTTTCACTTACTTAATATGCTCTATAGTTTATCTCAAATTGAAGAATGGATCTTAATTAATTTATTTATTTATTGGGTCTACCAGCGATTTTACATAAATAAAATAATGTTCCTTATCTTATTATATGCATTACACAGAGTATTCAAAACAATTTAAAGGTAAACACTACATGGTCATAGAAGGCCTTTTTAAGAGCTATTTGAATGGATTTTTATAAATTACTACTTTATCAGTATTTCTTGACGATCTTATCTAGTAGGTAGATAAGTACAGACAAGTTATTTATTTATTTTAAAAGTGTTCATCAATTATCTTAGTAACACAAGCTACGGGGTTTACGGGGCGAGATGGTGATGTGTGTATTGTCGTTATATATTTATTTCTTATTCCAAAAAAACTTGAATGATTCAAATGCATTCATCGCGGTTTAGAAGGAATAACTTATATTATGTAACCACTTACATTCACGACTCTAATCAATGGGCCGACTAGACTGGTTGCGTCATTACTTTCGCAGCTCCATCGTAGTAGTTTGCGAAATATCCACTTATGCAAGAACACGATACATTCATTGGTCAACGGTTACTTCGTGTTTTATCTATATTATAAAGAGGCGTGATTTTAATGTTTGTTTGTAACCGATTAACTCTGCAACTAAGGAACGTATTTAAACAATTTTATCGCAAATGAAGAGCTATTTCATCGTCAAGTAACATAGGTTATATTTTATTTCAATAATAATAAAATGTCAGCCTGAAATATTGGTGTTTATAATAGGTAGTAGGAAAAATTACTCGCGTGCGATGGCTAAATAATATGTTGGACATAAAAATTTACTGGTTTGTGGCTTCGGCCGTTGCTAGTTACCACCCTACAATTTCGCTAGAAACCGATTAGCGGTATGGGTTTAGTAGTTATATTAAACCCATTTTAGTAGTTATGTTCCTAAGTACTATACTACTACTACTTACCACCAGTTGAAATTGCAGTCAAGGGTTGTCTTCGCGTAAAATAAAATGTAAAGAAAATATTTTATAGTACAAAAATATTAATTAAAGAACTACTAGAAAAACCTAAAATATTCTAAGTAAACCCATCTGTTACATATAAGCTACAATAAAGCATTTTATTTAAAAAAATAATTAAACAGTGATTTTCAATCAATATTATTTGGCATATCGTAATAACGCTTAAATTAGGAGATAATGAAAATTTTAAGTACGTACGGGGGATTTCACCTCTATGAATAAGGTATACTCGTCACGATAATATTATAACGTTGCGAAACAGTTAAAGCGGGTGAAACCGCGTGGAACAGCTAGTCGATTATAATAATATTATGGATAGGTAAAAGTTATGTTGGTACTTCACAGTTGTTAGACCGTGCTATAGGTATAATGTCAATTGTGAATAGTTATTGAATAACGAGTAGCCGCCGTACAAAACTTAGAATGTATCCTCTTTGCAAAAGTAAAATAAATTTAAATGGTAACATATCAAAAGTAACATAGTATGTATGCTCTTTACAAAAATGATTTAAATAATAATGATAACATAATATCCCTACTTATATAATAAAGCTGAAGAATTTGGTTTGATTGTTTGCATGAATGCGCTGATTTCTGGAACTTTATTTATTTTATTTTCAACTATTAATCACCATTCTACAACCCAAAAGTAGAAAAAAATAATGGATGAAACTGAAAATAAATGTTTTAAGCCAAGTACCTACTACTAATGGGTGGTAAAGAAAGAGTGTTTCTTCTGAATTTCATCCGCAGCCTTCTAATGCCTTGTGGGCACAGGCTTACTTCTCATAGGCGTTAGAGAATCAGTTTGATGAACCACCACGCTGTTCAAATGCTTGTTGGCGGGCTTCAATGACATTCATAATCATCATCATCAGTGAAAAAACGAGAATATACTGGTAATTTATAATGAGAGAAAACCCCAAAACATAAACAGTTTTGTGTGATCTGAGAATATCATCCAGGATTTCGTGATCCGTATAATTTTTAATAAAAACGAAACCTAAACTTTTAAATAACAAGGCGGTTACCACCCAGAACCGGTCCAAATTTAATTATTTACATACATTCGTTGGTATGACCTTTCATGTAGAATTTTTTCGCACTTGTTATTCCCATATGGAATTATAATAAGCGAAAAGATAGACAGACATGTGAGTGGCGTTTCGTCTCGCACTTCACAGCTTATCTCGGGGGAGAAAAATGGCAAACAATACAGTTCAGTATATTATGTACGGCAGGTACAGCACAGTATGTACAGCACAGTACACACCAACTGCGATATTTGAATTCATTTATTGAAATTCCGTGTTAGCCTTATATAAGGTACATTTTATCGAGATATTATCGCTATTAATAAGGATAGCTACCTCTTTTAAATAGAAAAAGAAAAACCCTGTTGCAATAAAATTAAAGTCAATTGCAGATTTTATAATTTAACATCTTAAAAGTGCAGTAATATCTTAGTCGTGGTCCGTGGACGTACTTTGTTATTATTATAGTTATGAAACTTTAATAAAGCAGCAGTTAGCTCCATAAAGAGCCTATAATCTATTAAAAAAAAGATACAGCAAAAACATTTGGGCAATGCAATTAATTGCAGTTCATAATAAATCGTCTTACAATTCAGTCCTTACAAAAAGTTTTCAATATTAAGTTGCACAAAAGCATACGCTGCGATTTATTGTTTAAATCACCCACCGACAATAAGAAACTCAGAACTAAAATTAGCGTCTTTTACAAAAAATCCATGTATCTATTTATCCATGTAGGTCGTGCTTAAGATGTAGTTGATTGGCAGAATTTCTATTTTCTGCTGTTGAATTTGACTTTAATAATATAATGTACATAATAATATCTTATCAATATAAGTTTATTATCTACCTACGTAACTACTGCTATCATTTTATACGATACCAGTGCTAGGTACGATACCAACGTGGCATTTGAATTCATTCATTGCAGCACTGTTTGTTTTATAATAGGTACATTTATCGAGGTATTATTATCGTTATCTACATGGTTGTCAATCTATGTATTAATTGAATTATTTTATTATTTAATTACTCGTATGTAATTTTCTAAGGTTAAGCTTTAAATTTTTAGTTATAAGTCAATGTCCAGATTCACCAACCAAGATCTAAAAGAACGTTGGCCAATACCTGATATAAATTTTTTTATAGAATTCACAATCTCAAAGTGGAAAAACTGCTATGCTGCTTAGCCGTTAATAGTTTGAGTACAAATCATCAATAATCCTATACAAATAAACTCATTTTATACGATACGAGTGCTAGGTACAGTGACACATATCTAGCTGCAATTGAGTTCATTCATTGAAATACCGTATTCGTTTATGTTAAGTACTTATTAAGTAGGATTTAGTTATTTTGAAGATCACATTTTAATTATTTATTTTGTTCGTCTTTTCAATTTGTATAATTTAATTTAATTAGTATAATTTATGTTAACAGTACTTATTGAAATAAAAATAAAATAAAATAAATAAATAAATGAATTGATTTCGTTTTAGAATTCCATACCTTAAATTAGATAAATGGACCTTTAATTATCTTTACTGTTTGTCCTTGCGTCGGTAGTATTTATAGAAATTAGCAATAATCCTCTGCAAATAAACTCACTTTATACGATACGTAGACATGACATTTTGAAAATATTAAGAAATTGGAATATGAATCTAAGGGGCTTAGTAGATGGTACCGATCTGTAAAATACTACAATCGCTTAAAGCAATATTATTTTTAAATGCTTTCTAATAATAAGTGCTGGAACCCTGAAACATGACGTAAACAGTATCAAAGTAATACTACTTTAAGCGATCGTAGCAAGTCGCCCGGAGTTAAAAAAATAGGTATTACTCCGAGGCTACGAGAGCACTTTGTAATTAACTTGTGATAATAAACTTTAACGTCCACGAGTCCACATTGGAACAGCGTGGTGGCTTTGTGCTCTAAAGTATCTCTCAAATGAGACAGGAGGCCTGCATTCAACATTAATATGTTGGGAGGAGCGCACGAACTAAACCACGTTGAGAGTCGCTTGTGTCGCACTCTACAGTCCGCAATACGTACAAAAGCGACTGTGACCTTCACTCGGTTCACTGCCGTTTGCCAGACGGTAATTGTTTGTTTGTGTTGTGATATAATGAAGTGAAATTTTACGCAGCTTTGTCTGTGTAGGTGACATTCATATAGAAGTTACAGTAAGTAGAACCTATTGCGATTTATTATTAACGTGGCACAACGTTGGAATATGAGAATTTACGTTTGCAAAGAAGAAATCCTCTGATTAGCCGTACAATGGCGTGTTAACAAACTTGAGTTAACAACTGGAAAATATTTGTGTGAAGAACATGAATGTTTTTCAGTGTCTGGTTCAGATAAACATTATCTGTATTTTATAAGTATTTATGGATATTATTCTTAAAATTATTCATCTCAGTACCCATAACACAAGCTACGCTTACTTTGGGGCTATATTGTCGTAGAATATTTTTTTTTTTTTATTAATTTAAATCCTCGGATTCTGAGGTTTTCGGCGGTGTACCTACTTATCAACTATATATTACTTTGATAAGTTTTATGAGTATGAACGAAACGAAATACAAGTTATAGACCGCTTAAACTTAAGTTAACTTAAGTAGCTTGAAATACCAACAATAACAGTGAACATCTTTCCGTTCAAATGTCTAGTCTGAAGAGTAGATGTTACGGTAATGAATTTGGTTCCGAAACTCGATCGCTTATTATGAGCAATATTATTTGACACTGGAGAAAGCTAATCTTATTAGTTATCTCTACGCGATCAAATTAAAAATGGTATGATCCGTAGTAGAAGAACTAGCGATAAAATTCAACCAGTTATGAGTGTGAGTGAGGATAGGGCATATGTGTATGCCCCTTCCTCACTCATACTCATACCGTAGGACCGATGGACTTTTTGTTTCCAAGGTACTAGAATGGTAATGGTTGGAGTGGAAAATTTAAGAGTTTTCCAGGGATATCGAGTTTTCTGTCTAAAATCGGTATCTTTTTGAACCTTGCATAACTTCAACTGTACATTTGCTAACATTATGTAAAAAAGTACCTACTTAAATAAATAAATATTAAGATAACAAATTATCAATAGGTATATGGATAAGATAATTTGAAGCTTACTATCTAAATGTTTTATTACATAAATACGGATTATCTCAAACTTAAGGAATATGTTGTAGAGTAGGTACTTCTTTATTTATATATACACTTCATTTGCGCACCACAACATGTGAAAGACATATTTCAAGACAAACAGAAACATGAATTCTCTTTATTCCTTCACGTTCGTTTGGCTGTGTATATCTAACAATAATAATTATATACGTTTTGTCTTACGTCAAATAACATATAACAGGTGTATAAAGGAAGATTAAAAGAAGATATTGATATTTATAAACTTTTTATAAAATGGGTTAGTCACAGATGTATATTATTTAGCAGCGTTACAAAGACATCAAAGATATTACGTCAACATTATTTGGCTACATAAAATTCTCCACTACCCAAAATCGATATCTACGTACCAGCGAAAATATTACGTAAAACTTTCCATCGTTCTTTTATAGTAAGCGCTTTAAGGCTTGTCTGGATGGATTAACTAAAGTCTAGGCATCAACTAAAATCGATAATGTTAGAGCTATATAGAAACGTTTGTAAATTTTTGCCATACCTATACAATCTTTAGTTAAACAAGCAAAGGGTATTTATTGTTGTTATTGTTGCTCACAATTCGCTCACATATTATTATTGCTAAATTATGCAAAAAAAACAAATTTAATAAATATTTATTCATCAATAGTCTCCAAATAAAATTTCTCTCATGGTGTGATGTGGAAGTGGTAATAGCCCAGTGGGTAGGACTTTGACTTCACTTTAGGGGGGCCGAGCTCGAAACCCAGCACGCACCTCTAACTTTTCCAAGTAAAGTGCGTTTTAAGCAATTAGAATATCACTTGCTTCGACGGTGAAGGAAAACATCGTGAGGAAACCTGCATACCTGAGAGTTCTCCATAATGTTCTCAAAGGCTAGTGGAGTCTAACAGACCACGCTGGGCCAGCGTTGTGGACTACGGCTTTAACCCCTTCTCATTGTGGAAGGATACCCGTGCCTGAAGTGGGCTGTAATGGCTTGATATGTTGAAGGTATTGGCGATAAACCATTTATTAAGTTAAAACTAAAGCTAAGGAGGTCCTTACCGCACCCAAAACAAACTTTTTTTTCGGGCTTCATCTTCGAGCCAGGTATTAAATTAATAATTTTAATAATTAAAAATTTGTTATATCAAATTAGAATTGTAATTGTATTTTAATACCAAATCAAATAACGCAGACTCTTGTAATTTTGTGTAAGTGAGGACTTCCACTTTTTTTTGCGGCGGTCGTTGAACCTTAATGAACCTTAATTGATAAAAACACTTTGTAGTTCTAAAAATAAAACCTCATTATGCTTTTGCCAAAACTTTTACGTTTGTTAAACTTTTCTGTTTTTACTAAATTAAAATCTAAACATTATGATCAATGGTCAGTAAACGAATATATTTTATAGAATACAATAAAACATACTTTTAACTTGCAGTAGGTACTATTATATTTAAGCTTTATATCAAACCGCAGTACTTTATCTGGACTTTTAGAATTTGCAATAGAAGTTGTTAATGGCGATAAGTTGTCTACCAAAAAAGCTACTTTTTGCTTTTTGTCGAGTTTACCTCGGTAATAATTTCTAAGACAATAGTAGAGTCCATACAAAAAATGGAGGAGGAAAACAAACACCTTTTTAATTTTTTTTTGTATACACTTAGGGATATAAAATGTTAGTTCGTAGAAGTCATAAGTTAGCTTTATCTACCTCAACTGTTATTAAAAAATTATAACCTAAAATATCTGCTGAACTAAACCCAATGAGCTAAACCTGTCTATATTAGTTTAAAGGCATTGGAATAATATGACCTAATATGATATAAAAAAACTGTTTTTATGGATAGCTATATTAAATGTATTTGGATCAATCCGCTTTAAACTGGTTATCTGACAATTAGCTTAAAACCGGCACGAACCGGATGTATCTGAATTCATCAAATTTTATTTTTTATGTTATTTTATCCTTTGTTTTCAAATGAAATGAGATTTGACACAGAGCTCATCACATAATCTTTTCGTTGAATTCCCATTGCGCGACTCAAGTTTTCTCTTTTATAACATATAGAGATTTAGAGCAAAGTAACTCCATGCTTACTCAACATAATATTAGTAGTAATTGTATGAGCGATGATGACTTGCTCTCCTAGGCATGAGGTTGGTTGACACATTTTCCTAACTACAATCAGCGTACAAAGAGTGAGATACGTTTACTTATTCGATCGCGGGAAAGTTAACTTAAATTTATATGACATCGAACGACCGTCATTTATTTACAGTACCTAGTGGGAAACCGTACCTACTATTAACTAGATGGCGATCTTTCGAGGTAGGTAAGTTAAAAATCCCACACATGGCACTCTTGTAGGTTAGGTACTTAATCTTATGGACAACCCAAAATACCTTCGCAGGCTGCTCTTAGACCTCCGTAGGCTCAAAACAAATAAAGTAGTTTAATTCTTGTTGCACAATATTAACAAGCCAAAAATATCGGCCATTAAATAAACGAATAATGCGGGCCACAGACCTTCAAATAATTTGATGAAACAGTTGGTTCAAACAGTTTCATCACATTGGCATGATCTGAAGGACGGCTACGTTTATGTAGACTTGAAGTTGCTTAAATATTCTCAATAGAGCCAATATTTAGCGCCGAAAATCAATAACTTCGCCAATCGCAATGATCGGCTGTTCATCGTTCACGGTTAGTTAGCGCGCTGTGATAGGCGCGGCCTTGCGGCCACACGTGTACCTGACGTCACGCACGCACCGCGCTCAAGTTCAATGTTGCCTATTAATTCCATCGGGCCTTATAATCGCTATTATATTTCAGGGTTTTAGCGATCTAATGATGTTATTTTGATAAGTGTACGAGCCTTGAGAATTGGCGTTTATCTCGTACAATATTTTTTAATAGGGTCCTTTAAATGACAAGTTTTATTTTGCTAAGCTTTAAGCCGTTTCAAAAATAGACGTTGTAGACAGTGTATGACGGTCTTAATTCAAACCATTTGGCCTTCAAATTCATTGAGTATGCGACATTTTTTCACCGTCTTAATCTTTTCTTGGTCCTTCAAAGGTCAAAAGAACGTAGTCCTTTATGCACTTTTAACTATACCCTACATAATTATCTTATTTAATTATAGGTATAGCTTTTTCCAAAAAAAATTACCTATTAAGGATTTAAGTAGGGGATGAATTTCTGTATGGTAGTCAGTCAAATTATATCTATAAAACTAACTCTCATTGGGTTAGATTAGGATTGGCAGTCCTTAATTTTTCCAGTTAGGTATATAAACAAACCATAACCTCGACTGCATTCAGTTTCTGATTTCCCGCAAAATAAAGATATATTCAGACGGTGGCCTATCTCAGAAAGCAAGTTTACATATAACCTGCCAATCCCTTGATTTCAACCCCTGTTTTGGCAAGTTTAGATTACGCTTTGTTTATATCGCCTGTATGAAATCGGTTTGAAAATAGAGAAAATGATTATAAAATTCCGCTTTAATAATTACAGGGCACATATTTGAAAACTATTGGTACACTCTTAAAATTTATTCCTTTGTATAATAAATACACTATGCAGACTACCAACTTTCCATGAAACAAATGTTATGTAAACACATTGCTGCGTTTTTCCGGCCCATTGACAAACGTTTCCTTGAAATGCGCGTGCGCAAACGACAGCACGCGTCACAACTATTTACCCCTTTCGTTGTCTCGTCTATGTCGTTATTACTACACGCATTAGCCATGAAAGTTATCAGATTGTGATCTATATCTATACATATATATATATCTATAAATAAACAATTTATGATGACTCTGTACTTTCGAATTAATTATATTTGAACATAGCCCTAAAAAACGTTTTTAAATTCTTCGTTCTGTCTCTCTGATATACGGGCAAGTGTTTGGAATTGCTGGACCAATTTTGAGAGCAATTTCACAAACAGATAGTTGATTATATAGAGTTTAGCATAGGTTCCTTTTTATTCCGGAAACCTAGTCTTAAATAGATGAAATCGGCACCTTATTTACGAAAGGGTCTAATGTTTTTTAAGGGAGACATTACAATTAAGAAAGTTGGTTCCATTTTGGCTGTTTGTATACAGGGTTTTATGATGACATGGTGAAAATTGCATTAGAAACCTGTTTTTTGGAAGATTTTCAGTTAGATTACTATTTTGAAATAAAATAAGTACTCCTTAAATATTTTATTGAAAATAGTCCTGGTTTCTCGGTTATAAATATTTCAATAATGTATGAGATATAATATTGCGCGAATGAAGACTAAAGTGACCAAATATATATGTAGTAGTAATAATAAATGTAGGTAGATGCGTATATCATATTTTTAGGAACCTTCAAAAGTATAGTGTGACAAAGAACGCTAAAAAACTAGTATCAAGCTGACTTTTAATGCCTACACTATATTGTGTTTCTGCTGAGCCAAATCCTTTCACCGAAGGTTGGCCCACCCGCTCACTTGCTGGTAAGTGGAAACCATCGCCTATAAACAGATCAACGCTTCACAGGCCATGGAAGGAGCGCGTGATGCAATTTGCCGCCCTGTGTCGATAAATTTTAGACGTAGGTGTTAAACCTCATGTGCTTATAATACGACCTGCGACCACGCCCTTCAGACCGGAACACATTGCAACAATGCTGCTTAGCGGCAGAAACAAGCATGACGATAGTACTTCCGCAGACAAGCTCTGTTACAAAAAGCTGTAGGTACTACTTTTAATGCCTCGTAATATCTTGGTATCTGCATGTCTAATATACATTTTTTAAATAATATACAAAGAAACAGTACAAGAAAACAGAGATAAAACTTAGTGCTAGGATGCTAAGCTTATCACTAAAAGTCTTATTTTCAAAGTTCTTTTTAAATCATTTGAAGTATAAGAAAAATCATAATTGTCTTCCTCAGCCCGTTTTTGTCTTCATAGCAGTTTATCGCCCCTTCGCCGCGTCAATTCGCCCGTAGTAGGTACCTACCTATGACGTTAAAAAGCCTGTTCCAATAATCTTTAACTTTTTAATTCAATTCGTATTTAGTATAGATAGATAGATATATAAATATAGATAAAGAAAGATGTGTGAAACCAAGGGAAATAGACTAAAAAAATACCTAGAAAACGTAAAAAACCACGATAAAATTTATAAGGGACAGAAAAGCGATCCTGCATAGTTTCCGTTTGTCCATTTTGACGTCCGGACACCTTAATTTAACCTGTTCTGCAGTCTAATGTGCGCGCAGCCTAACAGAGCAGTAACAAAAACAATATTCAAAGTTGAAATGGATACTTTATCATTAATTTCCACTTGGCAAGGTCGTTTTTTACGAGCCCGCTATCTTAATAAAAGCCAATTGAAATAGTTTGAACGTTAATGTTATATTTTTATATGGGAGCGAGGATATGTTGTTTTTTCGCGATTCTTTGATCAAAATTGAGATATTTATGCTGACCGTTCGTTTATCTATCAGTATGATGACTCGTGATGGTGATAACACGTGTGTTTTATCATTATTATCATCATTCAATCTAGCACTCCTACTCTATTTGAGAAAAATATCTAGAAAAACGCATGCTAAAAACTCTTAATCGCTTTCCCCATAAAATATGTGGGGAAAGCGATTAAGAGTTTATATCCACTAAGCTACTCTTGCAGGTTGATGGGCTTTAAGTATTACAAAAAGAATATTAAGTTGGTCGTAATAACTGGAAAGGTCGGCTTAGCGTGGTCTAAGAGGCATGGGCGAGGACCATGATATTTTCCTCTGGGCTGGTACTTAGAATATCTTTTATTTTTATTTATTTATTTTTATTGGGACTACCAACAACATTTCATTTTATGGATAAAGCAAGCTCGCCTTAGGTTACTAATGGCACATAATTTCACTTATAAGTAGTCACAGCATGCATTGGTTAGTATGTTCGATAACTTAATTTAAAACAGGAATTTCAATGAAAGAAGGAAATAATTATCATATATCTTGTCTACATGTACATCTCGACCCGATAGGTATATTCATTGTGTTGATTTTATGAAAGAAAATAATGCTGAATTAGTTAACGAAGTATATTATGAATTAACAAATTTTATGGCACGTGTGACACACATTAACACATCGCTAATGAGGCGAATAAAATATCAATGAGTGAAAATAATAAAATAATCTTAGTGTAGGTACCTACTGGATTTTTTTTATTAGATGCAATTGAGAAGTTCTTTTTTTGCATTTTTAGTAGGTACAAATACTTAAACGACCTCATAAATTTCAAAAGACTGACTGCAATATAATTGTACAGAAGCACAACAATTTATTTTTGTGAAGTGGCTTTCAAATAACTTTTTTTAAAATATTACTTTAATCAGAATTACTTACATCATAATCAGCCTATCTCTAAATGAAGAGGCCTTAGTCCAGCAGTGGACTAAGGCCTCTTCATTCTTTGCAGTTCGGTCTATTGCTGGTTAGCTGCATCCGGTTCTTTACGATTTCATCCCTCCATCGAGTTAGTGGTCGGCCGATGCTTCTGTGTCCAGTGCGCGGTTGCCAATCCAGAATCACTCGGCTCCACCGCCCGACATATGTTCGACGTATTACTTACAATAGGTACATAATGAACTACTTGAAATGTTACACAATATAATATATCACTAGTATTAATAAATGCCTTGCATATAATTGCAAAGAACACGGCAAACTTTACGACTTATTTTAAGAATTTTAATCTTATCGCTCAGTTTTTACGATATTTTTTATATTGCCTTTAATTAACCTACATGGTTACATATTTGTCCTAGGTCCTGTTATCTGTGGGTCAAGAAGTTGAAGCAGTTGTCTCATCCAGAACAACCAGATGTTGTTTTTACGGATTAACTGTAGCTTATAACTATCGTTCTAGGAGCTTCTCCGGAGGCAGGGCCGAACGCAAAGCTCAACAAATATAATTAAGAATCCGTGCACACGACAGAATCCGTGCACACGACTAATATTGAAGCATCAAAAACAACTCCACTTTAGTAGGATGTCTCGAACAGGCGGTTAGTCACTTCATTCATTTAGAAGACATTAATTCTTTCGCCCCTAATGTTCTAAACGTTTACCATAAAATGAGTAAAATGGGAAAAGTTTGTGAGCTGGCAACATTAGGCGGTTGTGAAGTGAGACTTGCACGGGACGCCTTCTCTGTTTTTGGCCACGATGAACTGCATGCAATAATGGCTGAATGAGGATTCTGCATGTTCTTAATTCTGTGGCTTTGTGGAACTCTACTCTTATGGATTTGTTGTGCTACGGTTAAGGCCGCGTTCCGGTTGCGTGCGAAAGCGTTCCCGTAACTCAGTCACCAGGCAACTAGTTGGCACACCGTGGGGATTTAGTCAGTAGGAGACCGACATCACCGCTACTACTACCCCGTGGTATAGTGGTATCAATGAGAATTTCACCACGAGGAAAAAAAGGTTAAGCCCATAAGCCTCCGCGACCTGGATGAGACCCAGGTGGATCTAATCTTTGCCTGCAGTGTTTGTATCACTGGGTTCTACTTGGGATGAATTAATAATAATAATAAATATACTACGACAATACACACATCACCACCTAGCCCCAAAGTAAGCATAGCTTGTGTTATGGGTACTAAGATGACTATTTTTATGAATAATATACATAAATACTTAGAATATATATATATATAAAACCCAGACACTGAAAAACATTCATGCTTATCACACAAACATTTTCCAGTTGTGGGAATCGAACCCACGGCCCTCGGCTCAGAAAGCAGGGTCGCTGCAAACTGCGCCAATCGGCCGTCATAAATTGTCGGTAGGGATGTGTTTGGGGCGTCTTATCTGTGGGATTGAGATTTTATCTCTTAAAATCTCGATCCCAAAGATGAGGTAGACATCTCAGGTACTGACATGTTGGGCAACCAGATGATACAATGGCCTATTGCCGCGAAAAGAACGAGCATGGCTGCTCATTACTAATTTTCAAGCGGATTATTTCAATGCTGGTATGACTTGCATATTAATTAGTTACGTTATTATTTTAAAATATTTATACGTTTTTAATTCAATAAAATACTACAGATATCTAATCAGCTTTGAATAGTAATTCGATATTCATTGTGATAAAATAATTTACTGTTGTGTGATATTTTTCTTATCGTCTTATTGTGCTTGAAGCATAATTAATAATAATCATGACAGAGGGAAAATATATATAAATGTTCCCTATAGGACGAGGTCCCTTTCTTTATTCAATTGATAATAAGCTATAACTATTGTTTATTAGCTCCTTAGACAAATATATCAATTAAAAATAATAAAAAACTATACATCGCTAAATGATTAAAATTGTTTATTTATTACCCATTAGGAAAAAAATATGTACTTAATACTAAAAGTAACGAAAATAAGATTATCATTACCTATAAGAAAAGTAAGAAAAGTTTACATATTATTTAAGTTGCACCATAATGCAGTTAGTCTTACCCAAACCAACAAATTACCCAATTAAAATTCTACTAATGGCTTCTACTGAAGTAAATTGATATGACGAAACAAAGAGCCGGTTATGTAAGAGTAAAAAAATTAGTACCTATACAGTACACTTTCAACTGAAAATATTTAGCTGACTTTGTATTAGTGCCAAGTGTGAGATTTTTTATCTACGTTTATCTACTTAGTAGTTCGCGTTAAAGTTTACTGCGATTTATATGGTATCCGAGTAGCGCCATCTAGTTACAGTACTTGGAAACCGTACTGTACTGGTTCCTAACGTCTACATAACAATTAAATAGTTTTATACTAACGCTATCATAATTATAAGACATACATACTTATATGTATGGTTGCTATGGAAAAGTTGTAGAGTTTCAAAAGAGTTCGGGACGACATAAATAAATGTAGATAATATAAGAAACAAATACTTTATGCACTTATTTTGAATTACTTATCATCATATACGTATAATTCCTACTAGTGACGTAATAGAGTTGTACAATAAAATAATTGCTATTATTGTTTTATCTTTTTTTATTATTATTTCGGTAATGTATGTAAAACTTTACCATCATAGAAATTAATATTACGAATTTCCTTGATTTATTCATAAAATTAATTGAAGATTACAGCTTCTACTGTCATCAGGTATTTCATAATATTGATACCTCGAAAGCGAAAAGCGAAGGTATGTTATCATCAGAAACAAAATCACGGTTCTGTACAGACCGAAAAGAATCCGTCCGATCTGTCCCTTCACTGTCTGGGACAGGGGGACAGATCAAACTTTATTATTCCTATCAGTTTTTCTGAGGGGATTAGAGCGGGGAGATATAAATAATCCATTTGTGTGAAAAATGATGACCATTACCTTTATCTTCACCGATTTCACCGTTTAAATTTAACGCGATCCCAGTTTACGTGTATACAATTTTGGTCTTCAGGCACTGTCGATGATGATCGGAAGATGTCACGGAGATTCCCGAACGCTGCTATCTTTTCAGTTGTTTTTAATAAAACGATAGACATATTAAACTTACGATAAAAAAATTTGCTAGAAGATTGTTTTGTTTTCTAGTATGTGTTATTTTTATCGCAATTTTTATGCTCATGTTTAATTAAAAGCACGAAAATCTCTACACACCAACTGCACGTGTCGTTCAAGGCAAGTAATCTTTATTAATTTATTTTGACGCCGATAACACTATTTGTTTTCGTTTCGACTCTATTTGTTATAAATAATTATGTTATTTTAGAAACAGCTTCGATGTGACCCCTTACATCATTAGTACAATCTGTGTTTTCTTCCCTTATCTCGGTATGTTTATTTTGTTAGTAAGTTGAATCACGCTACTTCTGAATCTGTTTTAATTTATGCACTACTAGTTGAACCCAGCCACGCCTTATTGTAGCGATCATTCTTGTATATAAGAAATGAAATGCAAGGTTTTATAAAAAAAATCAAGTCAATCCATTGTGAACTTTTCTAGTTTTGCGAACACTAACAAAAGGAATTTTTATATACACAGTAACTTTTTGTCGTAGTACAAATGACCCAGTAAATCTCTCCTATGTAGAATATTCATTGGTTATCTTCTATATACATGAAAGGAAGTTCTATTAGTTACACCATTCAAGAACGGCTGGACCATATTTAATGATATTTGATTTTTTGGATTTCTCTTAGCCCGGAATAGGATAATAAGTGTTAAAATATAACATTCATCAAAAAAAAAAAGAAAAGATCCGCGCATGTGTTCAGCAGCTCTTGCTGTTGATGATTTAATAACCTTGTACGCGGAACCCATTATTATTTATGTTTTGCAGAAAATTATCAGTTCTGTTTTATTTTTGCTTCACCAAATCTCACAACAAAGCAAAGGTTACCTGACAACCAGTACGATAACGCTCTCTTTATAAATATCCACTGACAGTAGAACAACACGCCCGTAGTAACTAATTTTTTTTCACGTGAAATCGTGTGTGTATGGAAAATAAATTCGGAACATAACAACAAAATAAAGTTCTTCACAATGTAGGTCAATGGTGTTTTAAGTGTGGATATCCAAAATAGTGTTTGTATCTTATTTGGGTTAAGTGGTGGACTAAGGTATATAGTTTGGACTAGAGGGTATTCTAGAGGGAAATCGTTCGAGAGGGTATTTAACATTAGTATAAATAGGGCATTTTAGATTTTCAACGATAATTTTGTCCTGCGGAAAATTAGAAATAAAGCCCGGCAAAATTGCTGGCATTCGCCTGTTTATTTTAAGATTGATAGAATTAATTATAAGACTGGATTCGAATTCCGAACGTTGCAAACTAAAACGCGACTTATAATTCTTTGTGACCCTTTGCACTTTTTCATTTTCTCTTGTTTCTAATTTTTATAGGTGCCTAAATAAAATTACTTATTATTTTATCTCAAAATTTTAGTAAATATCTCGGAAAAGCTTATTGCAAATTTATGTTAGATGAAACTTTGTAATTATTTTCTATCGAGAAAATTTTATTTTACCCTTTAGTAACCGTAAAAAGGTCAAAGAAGCTTATAGTAACTGTATTTTAGGTTTTTTGCATCTAATTTTGGAATACTTAGTACTATAAAAGCAAATTAATAGTACTGTTATTCTGTAAGGTAAATATACAATGATGTTTCATCAGATGTAAATATTTTTCAAGAGAATCACGCAACTGTAAACTGCATAGATATATTAGAAGGCAAGTTATGTTTTGGTCCAACCATAAATATAAATGTTACGGTAGTTTCCGCTGCACAGAATGGCAACGATAGAAACTACAGTAGGCACTGGGTACTTAAGCTTTTTTGCATACAATCGGTGGTAAATCCTGCAGGTGGTTTAGTCACGGTGGCTCAGAAGTCTTATCGACGTTTAATATTCTACGTGCATCAGATTCGCCTACGCATGTAGCCGCCTCGAATGGAATCACAATAGAAAAACAATAACTGTTCACACGAGGTCAGCATTGATGTGTTTGCGAATACTACGAAATAGGACACGCGAAGTGTGTACCTATAGCGGCTTAGCGTTGGGTTCTGACATAAATATAAAAAGTTGCGATTTCAGCTGTACATCGTCATCACTTCTTCACAGTAGGTATAAACTGCATACAGTGCACCATACATGATACATGCTCTGATAATTCCAACACTTTTATTTCTAATAAGCTTACTGGTATCAAATAAAGGAGAAGCATCTTTATATAGAGTGCGGTGCCAGTAATAGGGGTCGTCCGCAGAATGTTACGTAGTGTGCTATTGACAATAGTTCATCTATCCTTATTTTATAGGTTGTCACATTGCTATGACCTTTGTTCTAGATATCCAAACATGTATGCAGTTATATTATATAAAGAATAGTTTAGGTATTTTTACATTTGTGTATTACACTAACAGCCCTTAAAAATTATACATTGTAAATTCAATATAGCCTAAGGATGCTCCGGTGTCGGAGAAAAACGTCAGGTAGAGGGTACAGATTTGTTTCGCGTGGACTATAAAGATTGAAGAAATTATAAATTACATACAGATTCTTCTCTTTTCGCGGAGTATTGCAAATTAAGCTTAATTTTCATTTGTATATTAGACTATTTCACCGATTTCAGAAAAACCTTACGTGATGAAAGTTACATTTTCAGAAAGTAATATAGACTATATTTTATTTTATTACTAATATTCAGCAGAAATGGTGGTATTTGTAAAACAAACTGAATGAAAAATACCGAGCTGCTTTATCCGCGTGCGTTGACTAAATGATGTACGTCTGTAAATAAACAAGTAGTAGGTATGTAAGCAGTACAAAATATCGGTCGTTTATTGTAGAGCTAACAAAAGACCGCGGAGCCAATCATAACAATATTTTACCGATACAGTCTACTGATACGTGCCATACTTCTTTATAAAACTTCTGAGTATTCTTATAAACGCCACTGACGACATAGTTGGCGTGTCCGTCGGTCCTTAGCTCTAACTTCAGTAAATAATAGCAGTATTGATTTCATGGTTACGTTTAGGCACATTTCGTTACATGAGGGAGATAGAAAGATATAACATAGAGAGAAAAAAAACCTAACCTTCGTGATTCGTAGACAAACATGTTAAGCACTAAAACGATGAGACAGTCAAAGCGGATATGACTGGCCTCAAATAGCAAAGCTAACAAGGTTGCCGCAAGTCTGTAAGAAAACTATACACGTGAAATCCACTTGCCAAAACGTGTATCTAGAATGCTTCCAACATTCCCGATGCACAGTGTATTTGGGTGTGAATAAAAGCATAATGAGCTGTCACATCGTTGGCAAGCCACGGGAAAGCACTTGGCGTCGTCTGTCTATTGACGTGACCAATTGATCAATCTCACTATTTTCGTTCGGCTCTCGTATCAGAAGTTTGGCAAGAACATCGTCGTACGATACGATACTACTAATTTATTTGTAGAACGTATCATAGCAGCCAATCATTTGTTATGCAATTTGTTTTTAATTCTATTCGCGTTGATCTAATTTGAACGTTTAAAAATAAAATGAAGATAATGGTAAGGATGAATTTATTATGAGAAAACCAATTGTTTTCGTCCGTTAGTAATACTTCGTGAAACATTAAAGCTGGCCTTTTTACCATCCTTTTATGTATTTTTTACGACTTACAAGTTGCGAAAGCTTCTATTAAATACAAGCTTACCTTAAAGACGCCTATTCACCTTGATGGTATCTAAGTTATAACGCTATTATGCCAATGAAAAAGACGGGCGTCTAAATACCTAGGATTATGACGCAGTGTTATGTAACAAATTAATTTCGTAAAAGGTCTCTCGAAGTTATTTTGAGCTTCAACTAATTTCACTTTGGACACCCTTGTTAACCTGCACAGCGAATAAGATTTTCATGGTTCAGCTTCATTTTATTATATGGGTCAATGAAAATTTAATTTTCACTTTCGTTTTATCTGAAACAGCGCCCTTGTGAATATCTTTTAAATATAGCTCTTGTTAGACACAAGGGCTAAATATAAAAGATATTTAAATGTCATCGCAGCTAGGGATTTTTTAAAGTGATCAAAATTATATTCTTGTTAAACTTAGCTATACATGTATATATATATTGCTAAGTTTATGTTCCTTTATATTTTCGGTTTTATGTTAATTTACAAAATAACGATCTGTTAAGCTTTTGCTTCGTTTCTTGTCGGTTTCTTGTAAGTAGAATCTGCATGTGTAATGGGTGACATAATCATTGACTGTGACTTATCAAAATACCTGTAAGATAGGCCTATGTGGAATAGAGAATGTTAGTGATTTTATCCTCATTATCTAATAAAAGACTGCTGGTCAAGATTGACTGAGAATCGCATGAGATGAAAAATGGAAACCTTTAGAGGATGATTCTGTCAAAGCAGCAATAGTATTATTTATTTATCTAACGTTAAAAAAAAATAAACAGCTTACTTTTATATCTATTCCTTGAAAACCTAAGTGTTAGAGAAATTTTCAAGATTTCGCTCACAAAAGGTGTTGTGAAATAAATTTTACCAATTGAAAAACCGGCCCTTAGATATGTTTTTACTGACCATAATGTAATTTCTAATAAAGAAGACGAATATGCTATAGTAAAATAAAACGGCTTAACCATTGATTATATAATCCCATTTCCTACCCAGTTCTGCATTCCCCAAATAGCGAATGCATCAGTCTGCGACCCAATTGTCGAACCAAAATACATACCTAACTGGCTTAATGGAAATGGGTATATTAAAAAGCATCCGACCCGGTTTCTGTGTGAAAGCATAGGCGGATAGACCGCGTGGCTAATCTAGAAGTGCTCCGAAATAGTTCTCGGCCATATAGTCGTGTGCACACTGGATACACAAGCACGACGGATTTCCTTGAGAAGATGCTCATAGTGTGAACTTTTATGAAGCTAAAAGTCAACTGGATATCATGATTTTACGTGGGTAAACCTAATTATGTCTTCTCCATCTAAAAAACAGCGAAGTACCTTCTGCCCAGTTGCTCAAAGAAGCCACCCGACTCCTACTGACTAAAGCCCCACGGTGTTCCAACCTCTCACCTGATGACTGCAGCACAGGAACGCTTTCGCACGATTTTGAGTTAAGTTACGTTTATGCGCTACGTTTGTTAAATTTAAAAAAAAAATCGTTTTTTATACAGCTGTGCAACCCGATTTCAGTGCTTTCTAGATGTCAATTATTCACAGTGACAGACTTAAGCTACGTATTCATTTATTTCAGTTTTCCCTTCCTAGCTTACTTACACTGACTTAAAATTAAATAATGTCGTCTTTGTTGCCCGACTGTCGAAAGACGGCTAGCGCGTTTAGTTAAATGGTGTCAGCAGTGTCGCGATATGCCATTAAATTCTTTGTCGTCTTTAATTAATATCGTGTCTGGATTCTAGTAATATTGAGGCGTTGTTGGTTATATCCTTTCATTATGTCCTCTGCCTTAGCTGGAATGGTCTTTGATTGACTTTTGACTTTAACTGGTCCAGGCCCACGTGCATTCTAACCTTTCCCGAGGTGCTCAGGTTACTGAATAGGTGTCGGGCAGTGACTTGTGTGAATAGTTAGTACATTGCGATATTTTTACTTCATATTATAAATGTGCTAGTTTGTTTGTTTGTTTATTTGTCCTTGCTTAGCCATTAGAGCCAGTTGGAAGGACGGAGAGTAACATAGGCTACTTTTTATTCCTGGAAAACCAACAGTTCCCCCGGGATTAGTAAAAAACTTATTGTACTTCCGATATTACATAGTACTCTCGGCTTAGGCAATAAGCAGAATGAACTCTCCACCGACGGTCAAATGGCTCCCAAAAAAAGTGCGGTCTGGTTACGGCTTAGCGTGCTAAGGGCGGAGGCGGGTGTGGGCGGACTCTTCCACTTTTTAACTAAACAAATTAGCGGTTGTATTTTCAGCGAATACAGAAATACTCGGGCTTCCTGCTGTGCTTTCAACGCTTTATTAAAATTCACTTACATTGTAGATGCGATCGGATATTTTGTTTTTTTTTATTTTTGCAAATGATTTTTTAAAACAACGAAATTAAAAAGTAAAAAGCATAGGTATTCAGATGGACAACGAATGGTATTACCTAGTTTTGATAGCATGTCTACGGGTCACGAGGATTTAGGTTCAAAAAATGTTGAATACCCATTGGGGTTTTCTCTTAAAAAATCGCTAGTTAGGTTAGTAGGTAATATGCGTTTTTCGGTTTCAATTGGTATGCTTAAAACCCTCTATCCTAAGGAACCTATGCCCGGCATAGATACGTTACTGGCCTGGGGAGGAAATATTATTAGATATCTCACTGAACGGCCACATCTCGGCGTGTGACAGGCCGTTAAAAGTATTTTTGCACACTTGTACATAATCTGAATGTGCGCTAGGCATTATAACAATTGCTACTAGGGTTGCCATCTTTACTTTATGATAAAGTATTGTAGTAGTTATTTTGGACAAAAGTAGAAAGTGTAATAAATTACGTTAGAGTAATTTAATTAACCTATGTAGGTCATATTGTGTACATATATATGTATGTGTATATCGGATCTCATCGATAAGTGATAGTAAGATTATGTTTTCATTCTCAAACGCACCTCTAAATGTTAGTGTCACGTTTTTGCGTGTTTTTTGTATTTGTAAGTAAATAAAAGATACTTAGTACATACTAAGTATCTTTTAGTACTTACTTAGTATCTTTTAGCAGCCAAAAATACGACACGCACTATAAAAGTTATAAATATTATTTTGGAATAGTTGAAAAAAATAGTAGAAAAGTGTACAAATTCTGCCACATATCTACTACTACTTTTATTGTTTTAAAAAAAGGTGGCAACCCTAATTTCTTCGTACATTGACATATAGAAAATCTATACAAAACTGCAGCGTCAGTACAAATCCGATAATGCCAATGCAATTAACTAGATTCGAAACAAAATTAGCTAATAGATCGCCAGAGGTCATTGACCTCACCTAATTAATGTTAATGATACAGCATTTCGAATTCCATTTTTATAGCTCAGTCGACAGTTGTTCTTTGAATTTCGAACAGCGCATGAAATTTGTCAGAAACGACTTTCATACTTTCTTCCTGTGCAAACATAGTTCGTGTATCCAAAGTATTATGGCGTCGGCAATGTAAATTCTCATGTCCATTAAGCCAGTTAGATGATGTTTCTTAAACGATTTCTCGGCGTTGATGGCGCCTACTACCTTTGTATAAAATTTGCACGCTCGCTAGAATCGTTTTCCAAGATCGAAACACTTTACTGTCAATCCAAAAAGGACTTATTGTTACTCTTTTTAGAGTAGCAAATTCTACACAACTATAATTTGTTTCCATCATGAGCGCTGGTTATGAAGTATGAATGAATTTCAGCTTTAAAATAAGGTAAATAAGTTCCATTTTAATCTTAAATTACAGTTTTTCAATACTCGATAGCGATTGCTAGAGTACAAATCTTATGCCAAGCGTACTAAGGGATAGTTCACACATTGTACGGGAACGTGTGATACGCGTGGGCGATCGCTTCGTTCGCGACTTAACAGTCTACTTAAGGGTATGTTCAGATATATCAAAGTCCCGTCTTAAAACCTGTCCGGAAGTCATTTACCTGTACATCTATGACACCTTTCTATTAGGAAATTTGTTGGCAGCATTTTCGATTTTACTTCGGATTTTTTGAACGATAACCTAATTATTGTGGATGACGAATCACGATCACGATCTAGAGGTCCACGTTTTGATTCAAAATATTCTACGGAATTATGGGTTTTCTGTCAAATAATTCCCAGTACTACTAGTAACCCAAAGTTAAAACAAACTGGCATCACCCCCGTGCTTTATGGAGCACAGAATTTGTAATTAGGTCATTTTGCAGTGAATCAGCATGAAAATCTTTCTGTCCTATGGCAAAGGAACCTTGTAGCAATTTTGACATTATGGACTGAGGGGTAAATAACACACAATAATGTAGATATTCAAAATATGCGTACGTAGCGCAAACGCTAACCAAACAATGAAGCATTGTATAGGTTTAATGATCAAAAGTCCATGCTTCTATAAGATAGAAGGCCTATGTCTGCCTAAGAGATAATAATAAATTGTTTTAAAATTTAAACTACCGTGAGTATAGTGAAAATTCACGTGAGCTCGCAATCTATTAAATAGTAAGGATGCTAAACTGTGCGTACAAACGTTGGTGCGAATTAGTTGCATGCATTCTTCTCTGTCCCTGACGGAGCACTGACGGGGCACTGACCCTGATATATCTGGATAGACCATAATGGTGTGTATCGTACAGTGAGCGATACATCTGTGTTAGGGCCGGCCGGTCGCGGTGTGACGGACGCGCTTCTCTCGCGTAGGCGGGGTTGTTTGCCTCGACTGACGACTCCAATTGCGTGATCCACTCAATAAACTTGTTGTTAGTATACGGTTCGCTCGTTTAAAACCAACCTTTGTAGAGACAAAGCTATGTAGAGGTAATTTTACGCGCTAAGAAGAGTCTTAGCGCGTAAAATTACCTCTACATAGCTGCAGACAGCACAGATACATATAAATATTATTTTTTAACATATGCACTTTCCTTAAACGCTTTTTTACAATGAGTCAAATTAGAGTCTTATAAATTGGGTCCCTACTGAAATTAGGCATTGCATTGAGCACAATGGCACAACGTAGGTACATTTTAATTGTTTATCATCCTTCTTCGTCGTTTAAACATAATCACAGGTGAAATCCGGAGTCCTAACTAAGCCTTTAAGTGACTCTACCATGGTTCTCGTTTTGCAGATTGTACTGAAAAGAAGCCATTATTGAACTCATGCTATTTCTTAGAGTTTTTTACTTTTTACAATAGCTTCACACATCTAGATGAATACCCTATTTGCAACAGAAAGTGGAGCCGTAATATTTAAGAAAATCGTATGTATTTTCATAGATAATTAACAGTTTAAGATAAACCAACACAAACCAGCTAAATTCATTAAACAGCATACAGCACCTTAAAATGTATGAACTTATTTAATGGTAGACAAGATCTAAAAATGCCACCATCTTGTGTTAATCAATTTATAAAAGCGAATAAGCAGAGTGTAATTGATATCCCAATGAATAGGACTTCGACTTAACTTCGACGCCCCCGTTCCAGAGTTCCCCCCCCAGAGTTCGAATCCCAGCACGCACCTTTAACTTTTTATGTTCGTTTTTAAGCAATTAAAATATCACTTGCTTCGAAGGTGAAGGAAAACATTGTGATGAAACCTGCATGCCTGAGAGTTCTCCATAAAGGTGTGTGGAGTCCGCACAATCCACTCTCAATTCATTTAAGTCCGCTCGAATCCGCACTGGGCCACCACGCTGGCCGATTGGAGTGGCTACTCATTGTAGGTCTGGATCTTTTACACGTGTCCTGTAGTGGGCCGGTAATGAGTTGATATGATGACGATAATGATTAAAAGCCAATACACACCCACAAAAGATTTATGCACTCTACGTAGGCAATGTAACGATGCAATACCTAAATAATGTCGAAGGGTGTAGTTTCGGACTGTAGATCCGGTTTTCGGTAACATTGTAAATTATACAGCTATATGGGTAACTATAATTTACATTATTGCAATACAATTAAGACGTCAAGCGTGTTTTTACTGCAAACGAGTAAGTCGAGGTGTACCTGCCATACCTACGTTGGCAACTGGGGGCTTACGTAATCGGAGTCGCGTGACTTGTTCGGCGTTCATTCAGGTTCGCTACCGAGCTCAGCCTTACATTATATGTATATAAACTAGCCGTGTGCAACGTTTGGGTAAATAGAATCGAAAATATAGAAATGCGTGTTTTGTTTTTACGACCAATACATGGCACTTTTGTTTCACTATTTCATGCAAACAAATCGACAACTTTTTGAGTTTTGCGGACACATGGATACATATTATGAAAGCTGTTTTTTATTTACTAGTGGTAATGCTTCGTTCTTCTGTATAGACTCTAGGACTGTAGTGGTTAGCAAGTGCGGACCATGAGGTCAGACTACGATTTGGGCCCGTAAATTGTAGTTGACCTCTTTTCTGTTATTTGTCTCTTTAACAAAGTTTCTGAAATATAAACATGGTCTATTTTTCCTTAGCTGAATAATATAGCTGACATGTCGCAGGTCTTTAAACAATTAAGAAACTTGTTTTGCATAGCGCAAAAAATATATTCCTAGATACTGTAAACTAGCAATGAAACCTTTCAGAAATTAATATTCCAGAAAAAAAGTTTTTACAGTACATAGTTTTTGTGACCGTCATCAATTTAAATTTCTAATAATTGGCTAATCTTAGTATCACTAATCACTAAGGTTTACTTAAAATGTTGTTAATAATAATAGTTTAAACAAAATTGTTATAATAATAGCCTACACATAGAGTATTATTATATCGAATTAAGTTAAACATTAAAACTTTTGTCCAACGTAATGATACCCATCAGTGTAAATGTGTATACAGCAACACTTACACACACAATCTTACACATACAAATGTATACCAGTTCAATTAGCCTCGCTCGACGTCATAATAAAGCTATTATAACGTTCTAGGAAATTTTATTGCTCTAATGATGACGGGAAATAAAAATAGAGTAATGATATTTAGTCTGTTGCACTGTCTTCGAAAATAGAATGCAATCTCAGCGTGGAAGTGCAAAAAAAAAAACACGGCAAATGTCTCAATCTATGGTAAGCCTGTGATTCTTTTGATGTTTGCCTGGCAAATTGAAAAAAAAAAAAACTTATATACCGATCAGTTTTCTCTTTTCTTGTCTATTTGGGTGATAGCAGCGAAAAATATATAGTCTAGTCTAGTCCCCTATTTTATATAGTTAACAAGTTATAGTGATAGGCCTATTGCGTATTACGTACCTGCGGACATTTAGGTATACATTATATCCTAAACAGAATACGTTGGTAGATTTGTTAATTAATATAATATCAATCTTAGATAAAATTTTTAGTTGCCTAATTCTCAAATTGCATTTGGAGGTTGCATTCAACACTGACATTCTTTTACTATTTACATGTTTTATATTACTGTGTAATATTAAATATAAACGTGGCAGTTTACGTTCTTGGAAGATATTTTAGTTATCGCTGTATTATCTAATAAATAAGATTTTGAAACCTTCTTTCGTCTATTTGTTTTATACTATAATTTGGAATGCTTAAAAACATACCAGCGCTAACTATTGCCTTAATTGCGAGTGAGTTGTTACTGTCCGTGAAAGAGTTCTGCACTCTATCTTCGAATTTTGCATTCAATTTAATTGAGTCGGACTAGACGGTAAAACGTTATTCTTAAAAAATCTTCGAATCAGTCACCAAAGAGAGATATCGTAAAGGAAATCATATCTGTTAAATTGATTAACTTCTATTTATGAAGATCAGTTGAAAATACTAAATTTTCTATATGTTTTAGCATTTGTGATAGGACTCGTTTAAAGTTCTATATTATAGGCCATATTGCAGCTGTACTCCACTTCCACTGATGGCGAAATCAATGGAACGCGGTGAAAATTGGTTTACGGTCATTCTATTTTATAAAATAAAAAAAAATGACAATAATCCTGATCACTTTTCCGTGAAGAATTTTAACAAACGTTATGTGAAAATTTCTCGTAAATAAGTATTAATTTAATGTTATCACAAAAAAAGAAAAGCAGATGTAAAAAGGTTGCGATCATTAGTTGATTTCATCTAATTTCCGCCCAAAAGCGTAGGGCAAAGGGTGAATGCGCATGATAAAGTACCTAATTGTAACGTTTAACGTTCGCGACAGCTGGGCGTAACAGGTGCTTCGCGTACTATCAGAGCGTAACTACTTAAATATACACACCGACATTTCCACGCATGCTTGTCTGCAGACGGTGCCAATATTTGTGGATTGTGTGACGTTATTTATAATTATCATTTGGTTATTATCCATCTTCGTCATAGAATATTTAAATAAGTATCTAAGTACGTAGTTAATTATCGTATAGTGTGTGAAATGTGAAAAACACCTGTCACTGTAACCGATGTCGATGTAACCCCTTCTCATTGTGGGAGGAGACCCGTGCTTTGTAGTGGAATGATGATGATGTGTAAAATGTTTTTAATTATTATGGAATATTAGTGCATCGGTAATGGCTGCCAAGATGGTATTGGGTGGATGGTTGATGGACCAAAGTGTATAAAAACCTGAGATGTCTCCTGTGAGTGTGTGATGAACCTGTGAACCTACGTGGCCACCTCCGTAGGCATGACAACATTAAAAGTGTTTATGTTTATATCCTCTTTGAGCCTAGAGTAAATGGCATTGTATGCAGAATTACAACTACTCTAGGCTCAAGAATTAAGATTATGGTAATTCCTCTCACGCGCTTGTGCTTTCACATTTTTATTATTCGCTGAAAATGGGAATTGCTAAGTTTTTCAGACATAAGGCTAATCACTTTTGCTAAATGAATAATTGTAAACGGTTCACAAACATGATGAGGTCTGTTAAAATAGGATAAATAAACATTCCATGTTTAATGTTTGTTTAAGATATAAAGCTAGTGATAGTATTTAAACTTTTCGAGGAGTGACCCTTTTTGACTCCTGAGGAATTTTATTAAGTCTAACTAGCTTAGTGTTGAAACCGGGAAATACAGAGATAAATTTTGACAGAGATGAAATTTAAAATCACCGCCAGGTGACGCTGTTGCGTTCTTCCCGGGCAATAAAAACTTACCATGAACAGGCACTAAAATCCAAAAATAAAGACGTTTATTGATATTTATAGTAGTTTTTAAATCAAAGTTAATGGTTTGTTTACGCCCGACGGGGATACTGCGTTTCTGGTGCGTTTGAATAGAATTAGCGTTACGACGATCGCTAGTTTAATTGGTCGTTAAAACAAGGGAATTGTATGTAGATATATACAGCTAAGGGCTGTTTCAAGCGGTGAGAAAAATATCCCTACTCTGACCAGAGTAAGGATACATTATCATGTATAACTGACATTACACGCTTTATAATATAATCACAATTTTTAACAAACTCCTTGATAACCTAACAGAGAAAACTAAAACATTATGTATTTGAATAAAGGAATGTTCTGGTCAATTAAAATTTTAAATTTTTATATCATACATTCTGTCAGGATTCAGCCAACGCCTTGTCGGTTATGTCGACAATATAAGACTTCTAGGATGATTACGTATTTATTATTATATTACGTTTACGTTACGCAACGGAATGCGGCTAGATTAAGTTTTATTGTGCGTTCTGTCTGTGTCTATGTCAGCGTAACGTAAAGTTTCCTGCATCATCTTTAAAAAAATCCAAGCTACAAAAACGGAGCTTAGTTAAATTAAAACTTTAAGGTGCTCATTAAGTATTAAGCATATTTAAGTTTTAACCACAACATTATTTGAATGAATAGGGTAATTTATAAAACCAAAAACGCACAACTTTGTGCTTTTCCCAAAATCTATAGTCGATCTAGCATAACAATCTACTAATTCACAGCGGTGAATATGTCTTATGTAACAGCTTGGTCATCGAGCGAGCTTGCGTGTTTAATGTACCCAATCTTTATTTATTTGTGTTATCAATGAGAAAATGGTTAAGTTTCAATCATTTTGGATTGTCATTCGTGTTGAACAATTCGAAACATTCATGTGATTAATGACAGCTTGATTAGCCGTCACCTGTTGATCAGTGTTCTCCATCTTTGGAATTTTCCTTAGCTATTCACCAAATCGATACGTGTCTTTCAATTCAGCATATATCACTCAACTCTGGCGAGCGAATGAAAAAGGGTGTCTCAAATCGGTTCAATCAATTTAAAAAAAACTGAATATTATGAAACATCCCTAACAAGCGAGTTGAAATAAGAACCTTTTTCTTTAAGCTTTAATATTTAATGTACCTTTTCTAATCTTCTAAGATGGGGAAAGTGCTAAAACTTTCAAATTTTTAGCAACAGCTCAACATTCTTATACTTCTTTTTAAAACACATTAAGTAAAAAAATAATTAACATTGGTCATGAAAGTCATGAAACTAATTAGTTTCCTTAACAAAACCCGTTAATGACATACAAAATAGGTACCTACTGTTGTAAAAGTTTAGTCATCAAGAGAGCTTCAAACTTCGAAACAGAAACCTTGTTAAATAGTGTAGTAAAATATAATGACTGCAGTACCTAAGTCACACAAAAAAAGGCACCAAAACACATGTCATGAAACAAATCGCCTGGTAAAATAATCCGTACGGGGGTGATGCGGAGTTGGGTTCTAGGGGTAGGGGCACCTCCGAGGGGCTAGGGAGTAACGGGGTGTAGGGGGTAAGACGTGAATGGCGGAGGCAAGGTCACGGACGTCGGAAGTGGGTTACGCGGTGTGCGGCGGCGGCGGCCCTATCGACCGCGCCTTACATTTATAGTGTTATTATTTACTGGTTAAATGGCGAAGCTACTTTCGTCTGGTTTTGGCAGTGGCATGCACGTAATGGAAGCGTGAAAGCATTGACTAACCTATATAATTGTTGTGTTATAAATGTTATAGGTATAATATTAGAGAAGAGAAAGTTTTTGCATTTTATTAAATCTGTCTGCTTAAGTTGGACTAAAGCAGAAATCTTTAGTCTAACAATAATAATAATATATATATAATAATTTTATATTCATCATTATCATAATATCAACGGAGAAGTGAGGGTTAGGGCCGTAGTCCACCATGCTGGCCCAGTGCGGATCTTTTAGGTACGCATCAATTATCAATAGAATTTAACTAAAATCAGTACTAGGTAGGTACTGATTTTAGTTAAATTCTAGTTCTAGTTTTGCAATGAGTAATATTACATAATATATAATTAAGTAGATTTAAATATAGCTACTTAACTTCTTTTAAATTAATTTAATAATTCCATAATTTATTAGCAGTATTAAAATTAATTAAGTACGAATCAAGTAAACCTTGACCTACATTTGTCAAAATTTGTATTGAATAAACGGAATGTCGACATTTACAGTTTATTACAGTTGAAATTGTATACCTATTAAAAATATTCTGTAGGTAAAAGCGCGGATACTTTCTAGCGCGGACCCTTAGAGTAATAATTGGAGGACCAAACAGATGGCCCACCTGATGGTAAGTGGAAAATCATTGCCTATAAACAGAGCATGCCAAGATACTTTTACAACATGCCGCATGCATGTCCATCGAGAGTTCTCCTCTCTGTGAAGTCCATCAATCCGCATCCTTCCCATTGTGAGAGACCCGTGCCGGTAAAGGGATAATATGATGACGATGATGATGACGATTATCCCCAACAGACTAGCCCATTCGATCTTAGACTGTATCATAACTTACCAGCAGGTCAAATTTCAGAAAAAAAAGATCTTTTCAATTTTCGCGTCAAAACTTGCCACTCGTTCATTCGTTTGTTCATTCGTGTTGCCACAATAAAGCTATGAAGCACTTAACTGACCGTATAGGTTCAATGAACTATTTTTTTCGGTATTTTTGCGATGTGCAGTAAAAACTACAAAACTTGGTACAAGATTAGTAAATAATTGCATTGGAATTATTAGCATGTAGCACACAGTTCCGTTTGCATTTGACACGTTGAGCCAACAGCTCTAGTTGTCAATTGAAACGGAAGTCAGGTACATAATTATTAAGCAAGTTACCAGTCAAAAATAGTTATTCTATATTCAGACACCCAATGAGCGATTTGTATTTAGATACTCGTTCATCTAGAAAGCTTAGATTCACAGCGGGTGATGGAGACTGCTATTTTAGGGGTATCTTAGTAAAAATTTTGTACTTCGGCTTCACTTTCGGGGGGCCGATCCTCTAACTTGTCTAAGTTATGTGCGTTTTAAGCAATTAAAATATCACTTGCTTCAACGGTGAAGGAAAACATCGTGAAAAACCTGAGAGTTCTCCATAATGTTCTCAAAGGCGGAGATCACCAATCTTCGCTGGGCCAGCGTGGTGGGCCTCGGTCCTTCTCATTGTGGGAGTAAACCCGTGCCCTGTAGTGAGCCGGTAATGGTTTAATACGATGAAGTAAAAATGGCTGGGGCCTATAGCTCGGAGGGCCATTGGAATCCCATGGATATAGAATGACGGCCATGCACGGGAAAAAGCAGTGGTGGTAAACTATGTAAAAGATACTAGGTGGAAAGATATAAAGCGATTTCCAGGCGTCGCGTCGTCTGGATACATGATCCATAAAACCGTGTAACATCTGTGTCTTTGTTTAACGATTATCATGTTCGACTTGGTATTGTAAAATTCTGGGTTCAATTCCCAGGTCGGGCCAAAACTTGTTTTTATGTTAAGGAATTCTTAGTAATGCCAGTCCGCAATTAGGTCTTATTGGTGGGTCGGTTTTGGCTATTATTAATAATCTGCACTTGAGTGGTGCTAAAAAATAATATGCTCTAAAGCCTGATGAGGATTATGATGACAAAAGGTAAGAAACAAGCATGTCATAATGTCAGGTAAACTTTACTCGTTGCTCTTTAAATGAACAAGGGGAAAATACCACAAGCGCCACGTGTCGCTGCAAGACAAGACATGTTGCCATTCATCGCAAGTTTTTTTTCCCGCGGTCGGAGAACTCGCGGCCTTGCGCTTACGTCGCGTATCACGAACTGCGGATGCCAGCTAGCCTTTGTAACAAAAAATATCTTAATATATGTAAGAAAAAGCCACTAAATAAAACATTTTCTAATTTCATTTGCAAAAATTTACCAACACAACAAACAAAAGCTTGTTATATTGGAAGTGTTTAACATTAAAAATGAAATAGATATAGCCGTTTCTAAAACTAGTGCGATTTTTTCTACATGGCTCTATTTGGAAACGATAGCAATAATTTTGGATCTACCAATAATGTCCAAACAAACATGGGTTTATCAATATTAACATTATATAACCAGCCCAGTAAGGAGCCTGGGTCACTTCTCATCGGGAGAAGGGTTAGGCCATAGTTTAACTACAGCTAAAACCCTGCTCATTCTGAGAGACCCGTAGTGAGCTAAAGTGTTACCTGCTCGCTCCGCAGTTTTTAAATATCCAGCGTGAAATACCCAACAAAAAGCAACCAGGGAGGCTATACAAACGGCAGAAAGAACGTGTGGCACAACTAGATAATAATTGGCTTGAATTTTTAACGAGTTAGTCACGACCGACTACTTTGTGACTCACATTCTCCTTGGAAAGATCACGAGATGTTTCCTTGTTGTCTTTTAATATTTGTTATGTAATAATACAGTATTTAACGCAATCGTTTCCTAACTGTCTATCACAAAAATAGACTATAAGACCAACAGCGAAAACCAAATTCAATTCAGACAGTAAAGTCATAAGCATTTCAATGTTCACTAGGCTACTGGTGGACTAAATGCCCTTCCAATAGAAGGGTTTGTCCATAATCATGCTGAGCAGACGGGAAGATCAAAGTAGATGATAGTAGTAGCACAGAGGAAGCTGCTGCCAGCTCTCCTTTATATTTCCTTAGTCGCCGTGTACGACTACCGCGGAAAAAGGAGTGGCTTGAATTTTTAGGTACTGTATTCTTATCTGCCGTCACCACGCGGCAGTTATTTTCAACCGATGGTGGACATAGATCTATTTTAGAAATTTTCTAATTCCACGCCTGTCTGCGACTACTGACGACTCGGTTTCAAACGACAAACCAAAGGCTAACCAAACTAGGTTATAGCCTACACAGTTGTAACTTTTATTTTTTAACATAATTCAGAAACTACCTTGATTAAGTGGTAATTATGTAGGTAATGCGAATAAGCGTAATCGAAGCGGTCAATCTATCCTAGCTTTATAATAATCAAGACACCCGGATAGACAAGGGTATTTCAATTCGATAACCATTGGACACCCAAATAAATTTTTCTTGAAAACAGAGCACGTAATGCACTTTAAAAAACCGGTGATAGTAAATAAAACAACCTTATCAAAGTAATTGGTAGGCGTTACAGAAAAGTATAAATAGAAGATTATTTTAGTAGCTCACGACATTTTGACATCTTTTTTTGTTGCACTAAGTCGATTAAAAGTAAGCAGGAAAAGTAGTATAATAATACGAACGTTTTTTTAAGATTGTTACACTACAAGTTTGGAGAGATTGAACACGAAAAATCAGGGACGAAATTAGGTAAACAAATATATTGTCATTATTTATAATGATATAATAAAGTTACTGGTTAAGTGATTATTGCAAAAAAGACATAAGGTACTCTTAACCGCAAAATGCAAGGCTACTAGGGAAATGAAATGAGATTGTATTCTTACCAGCTACCTGATCATTAAATAACAGAACCCATTTATAGATTGGATTATCCAGTATTGCCCGAATAGCTATAAATCTTTTATCCATAGGTTATAATGTTGTAATCTACTTCACTTGATTAACATAGTTGCGGAGTTGTAAATATTTTTAATGTTATAGTGCACAGCATAATAGATTGACAAGTAGAACCAAAGATATTTTTGTACTCACTTTTATGATCGTCATTAAAAAGTTATACAACCAACTCCGGGCAGCGCCGAGAGATATATGGTCTACATTATTATCTTTACGTGATCAATTCAGAAAAGAGGCGTTACCGACATAGCTAATCGAGCTGCGAAGCTGAAGTGGAAATAAGTAGAGCTTGTATAGGCAATATATGCCTCTGAGACGTGGTCGCTGTGGTCACATACAGAAAGGTCTAAAGACATACTAGTGGGTGGTGGCGAGATCTATGATACATGAAAGTTTATCTCCCTGATCAAAGGACAAAAAACTATGTATTGATAGGAGAGCTAGAGTAGCCGACGACCTAAGCGTTCTGCGATACTAAAGTGCTAATGACTGGGATACCTAGCAAGGAGAACCGATGGCAGTTGGGGTCCTGTGTTAAGAAATCTCAACAAGAGATGGATCAACTACGTCTATCACGAACAACGATGTATCGAGAAGACAGTGGTGCCAATTCTATTGTACCTACAGGCTACACATATCTCTAAACTATATTAAATGTACAGGTTTAAAAGTATGTGTTCTGGATAATACTTTTATAGACTTGTCAATTTAGTTACGAGATATGTGTACAATAGAATTACAGCAAATAACGATTAAATAAGAGAGTAAAAAATATATATTTAAAAAAAAAAGAGTTATAATTTAGAAACATATATATATAATTTAGGTACGTGTAAAACACAGTACCTAGTATTGTATTTACTAACTGCACAAAAAAAAGAAAACCTCTTAACAATGACCGTGTTGTTAACTTGTTAAAGCAATTGATATCGACACTGGAGCACTAGCCAACACACTTTGATTGATAAGAATCTGACATGCTCCAATTCAAAATTATTGACTATTGTTATCACAAATAATTTCCTAAAATAACCGACGTTGTGGTAACAAAATTGATAGACTTTTTTGTTTGAGGGAAGGTCGCTGACGTTGTCTGACTACGCAAGTCTAGAAAGGCTGCTTTGATATCTAAAAGAGTTAGCTAGATTGCTTAACTTCATGCCTAGGCAATCAAAAATTGTTTAGTGAGATATAGACTCGTGCTCGTATAACACTATTCTTATCTAGTTTTGAAGACCTCCAGGTGCGCGCGGAGCGTTGCCTTGAAGTGTGAGGGTTTAATTAGGCCTTAGTGACGTGAAGAGGTTTTTGACCAGGTCCTACCTGAAGCCAGTGGCGTGCATAGAGGGAATGCACACGGTATGCAGATGATATAAAGTGAAGTTTTAAAGGAAGGAAAATTTCCAGTAGGTACGAGTTATAGATATTAAAAGCCTACCCTTTAGTATTTATAACTCGTACTAGAGATTTCCTTCATTTCATATCATTTGCATACCCTGTGCATACCTTGTATGCACGCCGCTGCCTGGTGCCTACACTAAGCAGACAAATTCAAAATACAGCAAGCTGCGAAATGGAGAACGTTTTAATACCTACGGTTTAAGCTGTTTCCAAGTATGCATGAACTTACAGAATTAGGAACCTACAGAATCCGTGTACACGACTAATTTTAAAGAAAATATAGAAGCATCATACACCACTGCACTAGTAGAGTTTCTCGAACAGGCGGTTAGACACTTCATTCCATTTAGCAGTTTACAGTAATTATTTAACCTTTAATATTCTAAACGCTTAGTTTTTAATTATTCTGTTACGTAATAGTGTAGACGGGTAATAGTTACTAAATAAAAATTATTATTATTATAAAATGGGGAAAATGAGAAAAAGTTTGTTAGCTAGCAACACTCCGTGGGTTTGACGTCAGACGTACGCGTGGCGTTTTCACCGTTTTTGAACACAATAAAATAATGGCTGATTCTGTATATTTTTAATTCTAGGTCTGGTTTATCGTTTTCACGAGCAATCAATCTTTTCTTGGCCTTATTTCGGAACTAACCATTTTAATAGGTACTTAATAAATAAAAAATAACTCAACTTGCGATGCTCACGTTTCCGACGTAGTGAAACTGTAGCTGGATATAACCTATAGAGTGTAGATCCTTAAACCTACTGGAGCCGTATACTACGACGTGCTAACATAAGGGTATACATACATGGTGTTTGTGCAGGTGTATCGTGTATTCTTTGTTCTACGAATTAACGCTTCCGACGAGCTCGCTGGAATGCTGACGATCTTTATTAACCACTTTTTATCCTTACGCGAGACATACGGATTATTAGACGTTGTTTAACATCACCCATCTAATGGAGATGGAATAAAAACTTCATAATTGGAACCACGCTGCGCGTTGCACGTTGGGACTACGATATTGAGATTCGGAAAAAGAACTTTAGTCATGGAACCTACTTCAGTTGATTTGAACACTGATAGACAGACTAACAAAAGAATGCGTGGACGCTCTCTATGTTTTGTTTTATATAGGTAGTTTAGTTACCTAGAAAATATAGCCTCTTCATTTTTAAAACGGTGAAGGAATACATCGTGAGGAAACCTGCATGCCTGAGAGTTATCTATACTGTTCTCAAAGGCTTGGAGAGTCCACCAATCCGCACTGGGCCAGCGTGGTGGACTGCGGGCTTAACCCCTTCTCAGTGTGGCAGGAGACCCGTGCGCTGTAGTGGGCCGGTAATGGGTTGTTATGATGATGATGATGGATAATTATAAGAAAGTCTGCGCAGACGAATTTGCTGGCAACCGTTTCTTGTTTATTATTGAATTACCTATTTATTTTAATTTTAAATTAGTAACAGCTTATTAGCAAAATGGTGAATAGGTATAGGCGAAATTGTGTCATTTGTTGCAAGATTATAAAATGTACCCATAAACAACAAAAAACTGCATATTAAGCCGACTAAAAATAAATGTTACGAGCAACGGTTACAAGTTACAACAATAGGAAGATCGGAATTCGAAACACGTATCTTGTATACTCAATTACTATGTTATATTATGCACACGAATAAAATCTATTTATAATGTTGACGTCGTCGGCCGTTCCACATTCTTATCTCATCACCAAAAGTGGCTCATGCAAGGATCTTGAACAGATGTGGAGTTTATTAAAACAAAAACTACCTACTTGGTTTTATCGCTATCGTACGTAGTTTGAAATGTTATCGGATTTAAACATTTATTTGTTATTATATTATGGTGCATAACACGACTTGTCTTTATTTCCAGCTCGTCCAATGATCTCGGCGAGCCTCCCCGGCGAGGCGCTGGTCCAGCTGGGGCAGCTGCAACTCAGCCACTTGTACCCGCCGTCGAACATGACGCCGGAGTTCCTCGCGCCGCCGCCGCGGCCCTACCCACGGTACCCACCGCGGCGCCCGCGAGACCCCATGCCCGCGCCGCCAGCACCCTCCTTCGCGCCGGTGCCCAACGCATATGCACCCTTCCTGCCGCACCCAGCGAGCTACGCGTCCTACCTGTACCGGGCGCGCGCCCCGCAACCGTCTGCGTACCCTATCCGCCCGCGGCCCACGTCGGGCTTCGTGCCGCCGCCACCAGCGCCGCATTCGCCGCATTCTCCGCCGGTGACGGCAGCGGCGCCCCAACCTCCTCCACGAGAGGTAAACAGTTTTAATTTGAATAGAACTTCTTTACTCACGCTCGACTTCGGGAGTCACGCAAAGTGTTACGCTCTCGTCACAAAGAAAACGGATGTTTCTCAACTTAACAAGATATGTTACTAGAGATAGAAAAAGAGAGTCGTATATTACTGTAGGGGAAGAGAGAGAGGTGCGAGCACATATTTTCTTCCTCTTTTTCTCATATACCAAGCTATTGTCTTGGTCTTACAATCCCATAATAAATGCCATAGTAAAACCCATAGTAAATATAAATATTTTTAAAGTTAATAAATGTATATGTATATATTATACATATATAAAAACACAAATATAGATACATACATTTTCTTATGGAGCATAAGAAGTCTTTCTTCAGTCGTTTGAAAAGCAACAATGAGGTCTAAGTTGGAGCGCGCTTGCCTCGAAAATGTCTATGCGCTCTAGCCTTGAAGGCATTCAGGTACGTGGCAGAAAGCATCGATGCCGAGATTTGCATTGCAAGGTATATAACCCGCGCCATTCATCATCACCATCATCATGAACATATTATCGGCCAAAGGGCACGAGCTTCATGTCGGAATGAGAAGGGTTAAGGCCGTAGTCCAACACGCTAGCCGAGTGCGAATCTGTAGACTTTACACGCTATCAGAACATAATGGAGAACTCTTAGGGATGCCTTAACTCTCCTCTCGATGCTTTCCTACACCATATAAGGAATTTCCACCACCAATAAGCCATATTTCTTTGCTTTAAACGAACAACTTCGACATGTACCTAAAGGTGTCCCACAAAAGGAACGCCCACTTTTTCTGAGTTCATAGTGAAACAAAAATAACAATTATTTTATCATTCCAGGAACCCCCAACGTCGCCAGAAAGAGGCGCGCCAGCTCCTTACTTCTGTCGAGGAGCTCTAATACGATTAGAAGACGGTACGTTCCGACGCGTAGAAGAGATGCGCACAGAAGACTTCGTGATGAGCGCAGAAAGAAGTGGGGACCTCGCGCTCACTCAGTGCACGCTTCTACGGCTCGACGAGCGCGGAGACCGACTCGCTCTCACCCTTACATATGATAGAAACCGCTCACAGGTAACTTAATACATTTGACATTTAGTTCTATTACTAATAGAGCTTTTAGAGACTGAGCTCGTCCGGGGAGGTACTATAACCATGCTGATTTCACGAGGCTTAAGACACATAAGCCTCAGGTGGACGGACACTTGTAACGTGTTCTTAGCATGCCCTGCACTACGGAATGTTACTATGTTTATGGGCGATGGTTTACCATTAAGCCATCTGCTTGTTCTAATTCTAGTTTATCAATTATGACTATTATAAGACAAAACCAGACTATCCGTCGCAGCGATCCATCGATTCAAAACTACCACCCACGCGCAATTCTGGTTTCTGATTTAAGATATTTATTGTTCCATAAAGGAATTTTCACTTAAATGGAACTTCTACAGGTATTGATTATAGTTAACAATAATACAAAGTATTACAATCACATATATTATATTAGTATGGTTTTTGGACCTCTCTTTACCTCATCATGAGAACTCTCAAACTCTGCATAGCCTTAGTACTAGATTTGCGCGCTTGCAAACGATGATTCGGTTTCGCATATCAATCTATCTATCGTCAAAGTAAAATGGGCCTAACGTCACTAGTCTGGTCGCAAATCCTGTACATTATATATATATTTTAACTTTACAAACGTTCTGTAGCCTCTCCATAAGATTTGCCCGCTCGCAATCGATACTTCGCTATCGAGGGTTAAACTTATCGTCAAATTGAAATGGACCGAATGGCACTCGTTTTGGTGTCGCAAATTATGTACTTCTGATTATTGTTTTATTAACGTTTTGTCAAAAGCCCGCGCTAAAGAATTGTATGTAAATTTGCGCCTGCAAATCAAAACAATCTAAATAAGATGCATTTTACGCCATTGTTCAAGTATTCTATACTCGAAATCGGCTCTTCAATTGCAAGAGAGCAAATCTTGTACTGAAGTTTCTGGTAAAATACATTATTGATTCGTTTATTTCGACTACTAGAGGGACATTAATTTACAAAAAGAGGGTAATTATATAAAATTGCATCTTCGAGCGCACAATAAATAAATTGTTAATTGTAAATTTTAAGTGGGTAGTTTTGTAGCACCATTGCATCAAAATCATATTGACGGTCAACTGCTGACGCGAGCCGCGGCATTTGAAGTTCAAAATTGATATAACTCAGCTAGTTCAAAAGAATATTATTTCAATGTGTTTGTTATGTATCCTGAGATTTATTTAAAACAATGTGCATCAAAAATGTTAATTCATCAAAACATTCCAATTTTATCTTTATAGTTGAGAAGTCTTTATTCTTATCTTTGTCATAAAGCGAATATGATTTATTTGCCTCGTGTAGTAGGTATGTTTTTCATTTCAGTACATACTTATAAATAGATACGTAATAAAAATTATACCCATTTAGATTTGAGGCTTCCAATTTAAAACCACGCTCGCGTTATAAGATTTGGTTCAAATGATGGTTTCAAGTTACAAATTTGTAAATAGAATTGAGGTGTTATAACCCTCCATTTTTGGGAAAATACTTCTGCTCATTATATAAGGATTGTCAATTTCATACCTTAAAATTTTAAACATGAAAGTAATATCTCGATTTTTAGGATTTGTTAAATGTTGACTTTGTCTTGTTATTGCTAGCTTCAGAAAAATATGCTCGAATAATATTGAGTTCTTTAGAAAAACCTATCTTCTAAGTGCCTCTTTTAGCATTGCAGTGTACAATTCGGATATTCTCAATGCTCATAAATTAACGAATTGAATAATTTATTCACAGGTGGAGTTAGAATCGACAGTGGAACACCCGTTCTTCGTCTACGGCAGAGGTTGGGCGTCCTGTAAACCGGAGCGCACGCTCGCTCGGTATGGACTGCACGTACAAAGACTGCAGGTCGGGGATGTTTGCGTATCATTGGTGGCGCGTAAGCACACGACACCAACGACATCCGTCGCTCCCAGTCTCGCGCCTGCACCGCCACAAACACATCCGGAGAACCTTAGTGTGAAAGAGGACGCTCGTAAACGACGCTGGTCGGCGTCTGATGTGTTCGAGGAGGGACCGCCTCTGAAGAAACGTTGAACGACTCGGTCCGACACCGCTATTAAGGAAACAGACACGTTCGTCTACCGCTGAGTCGCGTTTTGTCTCGATCTTGCATCTGGTTGTTATATCGACGCTTTTAATGCACTACCTCTTTTTTGTTGAGAAAAAAAAACTTTTTTAAATGTTTCGATAGATTTAAATTACACTGATATTATAAATGTGGGAGTTCCTATAGATGTTCGGTAGTATGGATTTGAATAGGTATCAACCAGCATACAAGCTATTGCCAATTTTAGTCAGGCTCAGTCGCTGAATCGTGCTCGGTGCTATGCTGACAAACAAACATACCTTTCGCATTTACAATATTAGTATGGATAAAGTGCACTACGTGCAGAGAAATATATTCTAAATTAACTATAAACTCTTAACTATTAACTATACAGTAACAAAAATAAGGTATTGCATTAACACTGAAGATTATTCTTATATACTGAAACGAGACTCTGAACTACCGTAAAATGTACCGTACCTACTGGACAAATCGCCCAGTGATTTGATAGGAAAGAAAAAAAAAAGGAAAATGTTAATTCCTTTCTATTTTTAGTAATTTAATGATAGTATGTTCGTACGTGTGGTTCATAGTGGTAATGTAAAGTTTGCAGCGGTCGGCAATCCACAACGTACGCTTAATATTCTATTTGAAAACTAGGTGCTTTTTTCTGTCGGGTGCTTCTTATACGCGTTTGTGTACAATGTTGTAAATATGTGACTTTCAAATATGTACAGTGGAACACTGTATAATGTGTCTCAAAGTTGTTGTGCACTACTTTTAATGTAACTGGCAACATTCCTCTTTTGTTTTTTTTTTTAAATACACATCAAATAATGCGACGGGATCTTAATACATCACTTGAGCAAGTCGTGTAGGTTCACCGAGGTTGTCAAAAATTCAGAATTTTTGACATGAACCTTGTCTCTTAAATCTTTTCGATTGCGGTGACTTGTTCTTAGGCAGTAACATAGATAAACGAAAAATATAGTTACAATCTTTTTAAATGCAGATCATTAGCCCTCGTTCGAAGCAAATTCCAATAAAAAGCTGGAATTAAACAATTTACGTATTGTTTACTTCAAACGTAACGTAAATAGAATACACAGGATTTATTTAGACAGGCGATAAAAGCGTTGAAGTGCTTTTATATTGCAGTATTGGATTTCGTACACTCGGCTTTAAAGCATTGAATTGAATAACTCTTTCAAAGTTTTTAAAGTGTTTAATGATTTCCGTACTTACATTTCGATCATGGGCGTATGCAAAAGTTAGGTACCTATATATGCTGCCAGTTACAGCTTTTGTAGTAAAATCGTATACTTTACGCGACTCTAATAAAAAAAACTCTCGATTATGCTCAATAGGTGCTAATATTGCTATAAAATACCTACACCAAAGCGTAGTGTGGGGGAAAACTTTCACTAGTTTCTTTCCGTTCAATTTATAATTAAGTATAGTAAACGTATACTATACTTAATTATAAATTGAACTTGTCCAACCAAAGTTAAACTGTATGATTAAACCAGAAACCGGACAGCCCGTAATTATTTAAATTAAAAATACATTCGCTTCATAATGCAGAATCGTTTCGTCGTTTTAGTGAGTTAAAATAATAAATATGAGCACAAATTAAAAAAAACACATTTACCAGATCTTAATGTAGGTTAGATATTGTGATAACTAATGAGATTTAAAATCTAACGTTATGTAAATGCATGTTAAAAAAAAACAGTGGTTAACAATGAATGTTAGTTTCTTACAGTAGTGACGTGCTTATATATCGACTGATTCTAATTTCGCGGACTTAGGAGTTACTGTTGCAGTCACGAAGTTAAGTTTCTTGTTCTTATGGAATTACTTATCTATTTTGACGAAAGGTTGGGAACTTGTTGGAAAAGTTACCGAATCCGTTAACAGTTCATGGTAATATTATTACTCAAACTCATTAATACTAAACGCCACACGGAGTATGCACTAAGCGGGAAATATTCACGAGGACGAGTTATAAGAACTTGAGGAGATTTTTCCATTTTTTAATATCTTCCCGCTTTGTACATCTCCTGTATGCACGCCACTGCAGTCAAGGTATAGATGACGCCTCATATCATCTTTCAATAACCAGTAGGTAATCCTAGTTTTGCGATCAGCCTTATTGTTATTGTTCAATATTCCTTAAACTCTGATTGTTTGACCGTGAATACGGGCGTTTAACTTCGTGACGGCAACTGTATTTTAATGAACAGTCATTGCTAATTATCGTTTCCATGGTTGTGACTGCAGACATATCTATATGATGCATTCTCGTTGCCTATTTCATGAGCTGGTAGCAATGCGCGAACGTTTTAAAATACGCATGGGTAATACAGCTTTAAGAGTCAAACATGTCTTACGGAATTCACATCGGAGATTAACCCTTACTGGATCGTCTGTATACAACATGTAAATAGAAAACCGAAGTAGTACTTCACAGGATTTAGAGGTACATTATGTACTGTCTGGGACTATCTGTAAACCAAAATACCTATTAGTTTTTGGGTACGAGTCACGTCGCGTAGGCACTATGCACGTGTCGCTCTTTTATTCTTCAATAGGGTTGTCATAAGTAATAACGCTTAGAATGTTTTAAACTCGTTTGTATGGAAAAAAATATGTTTCTTTTGATTAAATAGGTTACCAGGGTGTCTCCTTATGAAATACTAATGCATCCTTCAATATTATTTCGTAATTTTGTTACACGTTGTATATTGGTTTTGACTATCTCATAGTGAATATAGTTTTTCAAATAAATGTGTATCGTTGGACATCTAGGGTACCTACTCCTGAACGAATTTAGTACCGTATTTAACTTTTAATTTTAACCTGCATTTTGTCCCACATATGCCGACCGAATCAGTGTAGTTACAGTTGAATCCAATATGTTTGGACGCCTTGATTTACGCGCAAGCTTACTTTAGGGCGGCCATAAAGTTTTAAGATACAATACCATAGATAACTTTCGATAATTCTGTTTGCGTAATTTTCTTGACACATACCAACGTTGAATCGGTATCCGGTATAGATTCATTTTTGTACTGATATATTATCGATGTACCTGTACATACTTTGCATTACCCATCCCTATTTTAAAGAGAAATGACGTATTATGCAATACTAAACTCCGAAATATTGTGTGGTTGTCAAATGTAATATATTAACTAGTACCAATAGTTTACATTAAGAGGTAAAACGCTCTTGTATATCTTATAAGCGCTATTGGAGTTGTATTAATACAGCTCTCATAGCATTTTAAGTTTGTATCTTCGCGCTAGTTGATAAATATATTTATTACACGCGGGCAATAAGTAATTTTCCAATCAATTAATACCGAGTTTTCGTCCCGAATAATGCACGTAAATTTTTGATTTTTAGCATAAAAATTATATATCAAGTATAACATTATTGATGACTTAACGTAACCGGCAAAAACTAATTTTAAGTTATACTTTGAACATTTTAGCAAACATTTTTGTTGTTAAATTGAATTTTTATATAATTAAATTGAAATTTAACCTAAAATACTCAATTTCAGTTCAATACGCATTTATCTGTAAAATGAATCTTTTCCTGTTACGCTTAGTCGGCGGTAATGATTTGATTTAATTGTCCATATAACATTTTATCAAGTCATTACCGCTGACTTACAGAAGTCTTTGAAATAGCATCGATTTTAAAAGAGATTTTGTATATTTTATACGCTTATCGAGCTAGAAAAACTGCCTATTTTTCAATTATCCTGGCATGATGTTTCAGTAGATAAACCTATAAGAATCTAGACTTTATATATTTACTATCTGTAAGTACCCCTAACAACTATACACAAGTGTCAAAAAAAAATCATCCTATTAGAATGAAAAGATAATAAGATATAATTTTTCTGCTAAAGATCAAACGTCCGCTTCGATATCCGGGAACGAAAGTTAGTATAAATACATTAGGATATTATGATTATTCAATATGTAATCAGTGTTTAACTCCTTGGTTTTGTAATTATAGAGATTTCGACGACTGTAGGTTCTCTGCTGAACTAATACTTCAGACAAATAATTAAATCATGTAATATAAATTTTATTCATACAAACTACTGGTGATCGCACACTGTTGCAAAGCCGAAGTGTATTTTTCATCGAAAGAAGGTCCAAGTGATGTCATCCTCAGCATTATTGTTAGCTGGACCTAAGCAGCCGTATCTCCGAATAAAAGTAAACGGCAGATGATTATAACGTTAATTATTTTACATCTTAGACTAAACTACATATAGATTCATCTCGCAGCATTATTCAAATTAGCTTATCACAGACCCTTCTGAAGCGTTAACACATATTTTTAAAGATACATTTCATAGTTTCACTTAAAATAAATTAGAGCCTAGTTAGAGCAATCAAATGCGAACTTTTTCTTAATTTATGAGCTCCAAACTGATACTACTACGTCATCTTAAGATTTTCCAAGAAAATAATATTAAGTATTAAAAACTTTAATGCTGAAGATACTCGCTTTACTCGCTCAATGTACTGCTACTGACAGATTTTCCGTTTTGTGCGGCTATTATGCCGCTTGCGGCTTTTGGTACAATCTGCGATCAACCTTATATATATTGTATAAAGAAATGTCTAATGGTCATGGTTTCTAGACGCCATCGCTATTGGTTTTTTGACGTCCATGTGTGATACACATAACTTTTCTATGAGAAGATGTATACATAATAAAAACACCATCTGTGATATTTTGTAGTTATTGGTCAGAGTAGGTATGAAGTATTGCTTGATTAAAAAAAAGAAATATATATGTTTTAGGATAATAAGTGCGTTATTGGTAAGAGAAGTGTATAGTTATTGTATACTCGAAGGTAATGCACAGATTATATAACACTTAAACAAAACAAGTAGTCTGTGATTGATATACATATATACGTTATTGATGAAATAACGACAAACGCATGGCCATATCACTATCAAATTGATTTTATATATTAAGTGAAGCATAGTAACGTTTTTAACAAACATATTTGTGTTATATGTAATTTAATTTTTACTTTGCATAATACATGAATTGTTTATTTCAAACTTCAACAGACAACAGCAGACCTGGCACTGAAATTGTGATAGTCGCTTGTGTTATTATTGGCTGAAATTATGGTGTTGCCTTCAAATTGTTAATTTCAGCAAATAAAAAAATATTGCGGTCATCACAAACAGTTCCAGGCTTACTAACCCCCAGTGCCTTTAAAACTAATTTTCATACTAAAAACTTCACAGAGGCGATAACGAAAATCTGTCATTTTATAAAGACGTCAAAACGTCATAAAATGACAATTTCACACAAATTTGTCATGTAACTATAAAGCTGCTGTCACGTTTTTACCTTGAAAACTAGAGACTCTGGTTATACTCTTAATTACCTAAATCGATGATTTTCCAATTAAATTAAGATTTATCCTTTGTAACAAACTATGTAAAATTTAAAGTAGTTTTATAAATGGAATACAAACGCTCAAATAAGTCTAGCGTAACATGTACATGTCCGACTCGTTTCGAACACGTCCAGGTTCCTTAATTAAATTGGAATTAAACTGAGTAGTAATGTGCACTTTATACATGCGTAAATGCACTGCCTCCCGTACCTTACCTAACTCGTATTGGGGGATATTATATAGTGTGATTAAAACTTTATGACTTCCGTGCTGTCGCGTTGCTCAACGCAGAATCGCAGACTATCAGCGTAACGTTACAATTAACTGCGTCCGCGAAGCTACACTCGAGATGACTTAAAGTTTAAATCGGACTGTATGTATCATCTATTTTTATTTACTAAGCTGACGATGATTGTCTGCTTACCTAGTAAATAATTAGTGGAATACTCTGGACGGGTCGGATACACGCCAACCGAATCACACGTGAGAATCTGACTTATTTGTGAAAGCTAACATAGTTCTCAAGTCAGTATTGTAATGCGACTTGGCAAACCCTCCCCGCAATGCATCGATGCAGCCAAATGAAAAAAAACACTCGCATGTAAATGAATACGTGTAACACTAGTGAAAGTTTCATTGTACCGTAAAATGTGACGCGCTTGTTAATTGTATGTAAAATGTTATCCGACCATGTTAGCGTATGAACATCGACGATGGTGGATGGTGTTTGTAAAAAAAAAAAAAGAAGTTAATTTGTTGTATAATGTATGTAATATTCTAGTTATTATCGTCTTTATTATTATTTTTAATTGTAATGAAAGATCTCATTTTATTAATCGGTATTTTCTAACAAGGCGCTTTCATTAGATCATGACTAAGCCTACCTCACAAACTTTAAGACTGGGTTCACAACAATGTCGCGATTCGCGCGGGGTAGAGGGCCAAGTGTGAGATGTTCTACGTGCGTTTACTTATTCGATCGCAAAAGTATACTATGATTTAGATGGTACAGCGCCATCTAGTGGAAAGCAAGCTTCCCAGCATTTTAACTAGATGGCGCTCTTTCGATTCCATTACATAAGTAAACGTAGGTAGAAAATCTCACAGTAGGCACTCTGTTCTCGCACGAATTGCGTCAACAGAGCCAGTCGCTATCAAGTCTAAGCAAGATCTCAATTTGATGAAAATAAACTTTTAAAAAGACTGGGACGCTTTACTGAATGTTGTGGGATAGTAGTTTCTTCGAAGATATTACTTAAATTATGAATATAGGGGCATTTATTTTGTAAACGGACGCGCATCGCGGCGGTCCGGTTTGTTTCGACAGGATGGACAATCGTTTAGTACAAAATTCATTACTTACATAAAGTATTATTTCCCAAAATCCAAATTCAAAAAAATAAGTATTAATTTATAATTCCACTAAAGGGTGCTACGCAGTTACCGTGGCAGTTGTTAGAGCACAATCGCGCTTGGTATAAATCGTGTCACGTAAATAGAGTGCTGACGGTCGTTTTTGTTATCCGTATCGCAACAGAATAGCAGTAGGATTCTCTGAGAATTTTATGCGAACGTATGCTTTTTGCCTATTGTTATATAATTTATAACCATTATCCTCAGCTCATTAGGTGTCTTACTACTGACCAAAGTCCCCCTTTCTCATAAGAGTGCTTAGACCAAAGGGTAGATTGGAGAAGCCTGGAACCCTTCACTAATGCGGTATAATGGGCTTTACAAATTACTAATAATAATTACTAGTAATAATAACTGGGGTCATCGGCGTAACGTGCTCTTAAAAGAAAATCCTAACTTGGCACGACTTAGAACTCGTGAGCCATAATAGCAAAATTATCAAATTACCAGACCAACAAAGCAGTCATTTTATGCCCAAATTAAATTTTTACAACAATAAATAACTATAATGCCGAAAGTATAGATGCAGATAAACTACTGGGAAAAAAATCTCAATAGTTCAACGCTTTAACTAAATGGTTGATGTAGTTGGAATGAGCGAATTTTATAAATCTCTGCAGGTTAATCAGCCCTTTATTTACGTGACACAAACTATACGAAACTTTCTTAATAATGTTTTATAGAAGATTTACATAATATGTATTGGCACAATCAATGTTCTTCCGCGCCTTTGATATATTATTTAGTGCGTCAATTAATTTAAATGTACCCATGCAGTTTAATTGCTTGGGCACCCATTAATTAAGTCATTCCTTTGCACTTATTTATGAAAATTGTATCTTAATTTCCCTTCTTTGGGAAACAAGATTAGATCCAGTATAATTTGCTTAGCTAAATTGTACCTTATTAATAACCGTGACATAACGCCAGAATAAATATGCAGTGTCTTGTTACACTTCAACTGACAGCACCTTTCAGATGTCAGAACAACTGCAGAATTACTCCGACGTTATGCAACGTTTATGAATAAAGCCTGTAACGTTTTGAAAATTTCATGTTTTTTATGAATTTTGTTTTAACTTTTAGAAATATAACATAATGCAAAACTTTGTTTAAAACTCCTTTTAAATTATCATTCAAGTCTTTTTTATATATTATATAGATTGCATTGATTTTTTTAAATTAACTGTCTGCTTTAAAATTTAATAGATTTAAAATAATAAAATTAATTTATTCAATTAAAACAAACAACTGAATTAAATCTAAAATATACCCGATTCCACAACAGCCAATCTTTGCCCATTAAGGGTTCGGCCTTCCGGAAGACCAAACTAATGATGACAAAAATTGCCAATAAATAACATGTCCCATAAAAATGACCCGCCAAAAAAAATAAAAATGCATTATGTTATACTGTAACTTCTCTAGATTGATATTTTTTTTATATGAAAATCGATAATTTCCGCACATTTATCATATTTTCTGCGCTAGCAACATCGCTTACATTTGCCTATATTATTCATCTTTAAAATCTAATTTGTTGAGTTAATAAGTGTTGATAGGAGTATTTGAGTGTGGTGTGACTGATAATTTAGGTGTTACAAATATAGTTGCAACATTATAGAAATACGTTGAAAGAATTTTTAACTGGCGTCATGGCTCTCAGTTATAGCCCATAGGAAATTTGTTTTTAAGTAAATGTTGCCAATGTTTAGGTACGGCCAGTAATGGTTTCCATTTTAATATTAATTTGCAATAGCAACATTAGAAAGATTGTTTGACACAAATGATTGTGCCATCCTCTTCAGTGTGTATTTCATAAATTCTGTTTTTTGTTTTGGTAATATACCGACCAAAGAGGTTAACCCTCAATAAAATATTCAATATTATTTCACTCTACCATAGATAATTTTGTGATAGCATATTGAGAACAGGTTAAAATTTAAAAAAAACTTTCTTAGATTTCTAACCATTTTATTTCCTCGTGTTCACAATTTTTGACCAATACTTTAAAACTGTTTTCAATATGTAACAAATTAGGAAATGGAGAAATGTTGTGTCATTTAATAATAGATAAATAAATATAAATTGTTATATAATTATATGACGAATATGGCAAATATTATATATTATGTATATTTTATTGTATAGCGAAATGAGTACTATTTCAAATTAATGTAAATGAAGAAATGTTATAGAACGATGATATGTTAAAACTAAGTTAACTGTTTGTAAAAAGAAAAGAGAATATGTATAAATGAATATTTGCTAACATCCTTGTTTGATTTTATATACCTAGCCACAAAAAGAAAGCCTAAACAACTTCTTCTTTTTTTTTTGCTGGATAAGTATTACTATTACTACTATTATTTAAGTATACTCACGTGCCACAGCGACCTAATAAGGAGTTCTCAAGTTCGGTATTAAGTATAGATAGCCCGATAATAACCTGTATAAACCAATATCGGTTTATTAAATACGAGCGTAAGGTCACTTTTCATCAGAGCCGTGCGATGTAGCCAAGTATTGAGCGAGTTCAAAGATATGGTTCGAAAGTGTGACCGTTTCTACTAGCGTATCGTTAGCTCACATTTTAAGGTAGCTAACACGCACCTCTCTTTGTATAAAAAACACAGCTTCGTTAACATTTTTACCCGTATCCGCCAGCGTGTAATGTTTGTGGATAACATATTATAATCATATCCTAAGCTATACAGCTTAATCATTATCATGCACATGGTTTTGACCACGATATGCATAAAGCAAGGATGCAGCAGCTGATGGCATAAAATAGGAAATCCGTGAACTATGAGATTTGGGCGGGGCTGTTTTTTGTCTGTATGAAGTGCACGCTACTGAGCTTAGAACATATCTGGTGCTAAAAGTAGCCCAAGCCGATGATTTAATAAAGGATTAACTAAAGATTAGGTTAAATTCCGCACGTAAAATAAATGCTTAAATGTTTATACAAAGTCCTAACACTTATTAAAAAGGGTTTATTTTGTGTGTTTCTAGCTTTGTTTAGCCCATACAAAAGTTTAGCCCATAAAATAGTTCATCACATCATCCCATTACCGACCCACTACAAAGCACGAGGGGTTAAAACTCCACAGTCTTAACCCCTTCTCATGTTTTCAAACAGTGTTCATTGTAAAGTCAACATCTCCTGAGGATGCTCCGGTTTCGGAGCGAAACATGCGTAGAGGGTACATTGCCCAAGTTTTTTTTTGTGGAGTATAAGGATTGAAGAAATTATAAATTACACCATACATATTCTCTTGCTTTTCGCGGAGTATAGCAAATTAAGCTTAATTTTCATAATATATCATGGATGTCCGCAAAGTAACGCCTGCTTCTATCCAATATTTATGTAGAACTCTCGCATGCAGGTTTCCTCACGATGTTTTCCATCACCGTGGAAGCAAGTGATAATTAGTTAAAACGCACATAACTTAGAAAGTTAGGGGTGCGAGCTGGGATTCGAACTAACACTATCACCACTTCATAATTCAAAATTCATTTATTTCAAGTAGGCCTAATACAAGCACTTTTGAAACGTCAAGTCTGTCCGTGTGTAGTGACTCTACCACCGGTTCGGAAGGCAGATTCTACCGAGAAGAAGCCGGCAAGAAACTCAGCAGTTGCTCTTTTCCAACATCAAAAATTTACATTTTATATTTTAACATTCATTTTTCTATCTTGTGAGAGATGAAAGCGGAGCCGGATGCTTCCAAGCAACCTTGTCATTAAGAAACTCATCAATTGTATAATAACCTCGCTGTAATAAATGTGTTTTAACACATTCTTTAAACTTATGGATTGGTAGGTCCAAAATTACCTTAGGAATCATATTATAAAAGCGTATACTCAATCCCACAAATGACTTCTGCACCTTTCGCAGACGATATGCAGATGTCACTAATTTATGACCATTTCTTGTAAGTCGACTGTTTATATCCACTTTTTGTTTATAAAGACTAATATGTTGTCTTACAAATACTATATTGTTATAAATGTATTGTGAGGCTACCGTAAGTATACCAATTTCTTTAAATTTTTCACGGAGGGATTCACGTGATTTAAGTTTATATATTGACCGTACAGCTCTTTTCTGCAATATGAATATAGTTTCAATATCAGCAGCTTTGCCCCATAATAAGATCCCGTAAGACATCACACTATGAAAGTACGCGAAGTAAACAAGTCTTGCTGTTTCTACGTCAGTAATCTGTCTAATTTTCCTGACGGCGTAGGCAGCCGAGCTTAGTTTACCTGCTAGTGTATCTATATGGGTACCCCACTGAAGCTTACAATCCAAGGTCATGCCCAGAAAAACTGTGGAATCTTCCATTTTTAGTGATTCTCCATTTATTATTATATTTTTATTAACTTTCTTTACATTTGGTAAAATAAATTCCACACACTTAGTTTTTTTTGCATTTAAAAGTAAATTATTGACAGTAAACCAGTGCGACACATGCGACATAGCACGGCTTACATCGTCAGAGTTGTCTCTACCTCTATCAGTTTTAAAAATTAGAGATGTATCATCAGCAAACAGTACAATGTCACAGGTTTCACTGACATGGTGTGGTAGATCATTTATATACACCAAAAATAGAAAGGGACCCAAGATTGAACCCTGTGGGACACCCATTGACGTAGCCGACCCCTGCGACTTAATGTCTTTTATGCAAACCCTTTGGGTTCTGTCACTGAGATAAGAGGCAACCAAATTTAGTGCAACGTTTTTGATACCATAATGGGCTAGTTTAAGAAGCAAGGTTTTATGATCGACACAATCGAATGCTTTGGATAGATCACAAAAAACACCAATGGCATTCTGCGAACGTTCCCAGGCATCGTACACATGTTTTAAAAGTTTAGCGCCTGCATCCGTGGTGCTACGACCTTTAGTAAAACCGTACTGCTCCGGATGTAGTAAGTTATTTACATTGAAGTGATTCAAAAGTTGATTTAATATAATTTTTTCAAAGACCTTACTAAGAGCTGGTAAGATTGAAATGGGTCTGTAATTGTTAATGTCGTTTTTATTGCCAGATTTAAATCTAAATTTAAAAAATTTATTCAGTTAATAGTTAATCAACCTAAATGAAAAAAATTACTTTGAGAATGACAGAATTAATTTATTATCATAAGGCATCACAACATAAAATACGAAGCGTATAAAGAAACTAAGTTATATAGTAAAATGTTTCATATATCCGACTTGAGGTCCAACATAACCTTTTCGCCCGGTTTGAAGGCAGGCATCCCGAGGTAAGGACACGTGGCACAACGGAACGCGTCGCCGAGGTAACACTGGAAATTAAAAAGCATAATTTAGACATCAAATATTTCAATTCCCAAAAAAAAAAAAACAATTTGACCCATCGAGTATCGAGTGAAGTCTATTAATCGATATAGTATGCGAAATTAAAGACACAACTCACTAAGTTGTGGTTTTAATTGGTTTATGCCGGCACGGTCAATTTGGGCATTCTTAATTTCTGAATTTTATTTCGTTTGGCATAGTAGAAGGCTGCGGCCTAGGCTAATTATCACCTTAGAAATCTATTGGGGGTTAACGAATGCCATAACAAGAACATGATAAATAAATAAACAATAATAAATAAAATATACTACGAAAATACACACACCGCCATCTAGCCCCAAAGTAAGCGTAGCTTGTGTTATGGGTATTTAGATGGCTGAAGAATATTTTTATGAATAATATACATAAATACTTATAATATACAGATAAACACCCAGACACTGAAAAACATCACTCTCGAACTCAGAAAGCAGGGTCGGCCAACTGGCCGTCAAACAATGCCTCGATTGAAATCATGATATGACAATAACATAAACAGGCTTTCTAAACCTTTGGCTAATCTATCTTGGCTAATTATCTAATTATAATAATTTCGCAGCTTCGAATCCGGTTACTGATTCACACGTTCGGGCTATTGCGATGGCAACCGCTTCGTGTTTGGGAGACATTTTAAAGTCTTCCAATTTCAAATTGTTTCCAGACGCTTGTACGTTACTATATGAAGTTCTCAGTCATCCGCAATTACATCCACAAAAGCCTAAAGTCACGCAAAAATACCTCTGATTTTATAACTCAATTATTTTATTAATTGCAATACAAGTTGACGAATTTATTCATTGCCAAAAACTCCTATGTCATATTTTACATATGCATCAAAAGTGCCATCTATGTGCCTATTTGATTAAACAAATATTTGACTTTGACATTATAATAGATAGATCAACTGGCAACAGCTATCGAAACACTCCAATGACACTTCAGAGAATACAAAAATGTAGTTATAGTCGTAAAAAAGTAATAGGCCCGTTTTGACATTTGTCATCGCTACGTAACTAGTAATGGAACCATAAGACTCGGTACTCGATACATCCAAGTTTGTATCAGTACTTGATTGATATGATTATGTATTGTAAAGTGTTCGTTCGTTCAAAGTATTCCTTTAACTTCACAACCAATTCGCGTTGATTATACTTCCACTTTTCAACATATTGAAACAGAGTTCGTACTATATAACAACAAACACAAAAATCGAGTCAAATCACTATGTTTAAATCAATGTCCAAAGTAGAAGAGCCAAAGTTTACGTAATAGTAAACAATATATATCAAACTTAAACGAGCGCACAGTCAACTTTACAAGATGGGGAACGAAAAACTGCGCAGTGCGCGCGGGGACGCTTCAGTCATGTGCCGCTTGGTCAGATACATCAACTCAGACTCATTATTTAGAACCCAGTGTCGTCAATTCAAAATTTTATTTGCGGCTTTGAGAACCAAGCTCATTCTTTGCAGTAAAGATTACTACAGAATATTTAATTTCGATATTCAGTAAAAAAAATGGTTACAACTCTAGAATAAAAAAAAAAAAGACTGAGAACGTAACTGTTTTCGAAACGTTTCGCAACAATTAAAAATTACATGCTACTATAAAGTAAGCGCAAAAAGAATACTCGCGATATATTCTTTCATATTATTTAACGTCCCAAAAAAATTTAAGTATTTTTTAAAACACTGTATGTAATTGACTTTTATTTTATTGTTTTTTTCAGTTTTGTTCCAAGTTACATTCTATGGTCTTGCACAAATGTCAAAACGGGCCTATTAAATTTTTACGACTATAGTCTATTAACATTTAATTCTATTGATAACTATGATAATGATAAAAAAATGATCCTTACACTGCCGCAGGACGATTTCGGTGTTTCTTTGGTCTCCCCTTTTAACTCTTCAGCTAAGCCACAAGAACAATCTGCACACGCCTTTCGTTTTCCGGTTGTAGCACAAACTGAAACAGAAATTGGTTGCATTTAACAATCTGGCTTGCTGTTTAAGTTAGAAGTACGGAGAGCACTTAACTATTTAAGCAAAGTATAAGACATACGTATTTAGATTATTGTTTTATATTTAATACAGTATATAAGTGTAAGACACTTATATAATAATATTCATTAACTCATATAACTATTGAACTCATTTGTATGCAATTGTAAAAATTGGTGTTTGAACAATTTTTATTTTTCCTAAGGTAATTTCTGCCCTTCTAAATAGAGCCTCATTTACCAATTCAAGACAAATACAATATTATATGATTTTTTTATTGTCAATGTTGCTTGGAAGCATACTGCCCTGCTTTCAACAATAGCTCGACAGAATAATGATTGTAAAGTTCTTAAATTTGGATGTTGGAAAAGAGCAACGGTTGAGTTCTTTGGCTTCTCAGTAGAATCTGCCTTCTTTCTGTGATAGTCACTACAAACAGACAAACTGGCTATTGACAAAGTTTCAGCAGTTGACCGTCGATATGATTTTGATGCGATTGTGCTTCAGAACTACCCACTTACAATTTACAATTTATTTATTGTGCGCTCCACAATGCAATTTTATATAATTACCCTCTTTTTGTAAATTAGCCTGTAAGTTTCATTTAAGTGGAAATTCCTTCGTGGAACAATAAATATCTTAAACCAGAAAGTTAAAAAAGTGCTTATAGTAAGTATGGTTCACTTAAAAGTAATGAATTTTTAATTGGAGTGTTTGAAGTTATAACATATTCAAAAACAAGACAGTTATGTTTAGCACTACATTCTAAGATCTGTTACATATTTAGATATAACAAATATTTGATACATAAATTCAATAAACAAACATTAGAATCCATAGAATTGATAAAAACAATATGAAATAATATAGATTGGAACACGAACATAATATTTATTATACCTAAACACAAATATATTACTTTTTGTTCTCATATATAAATCCTCATTAGTTTTTCCCATTCATTTTCATGTTATCTTTAATCAATCTAAATTTACTAGACCAGTCATTCATTTATATAGGTACAAAAAATAACAACAGGTTTCCTGGCATTGAAGTGTGACATTCAAACGAGTCACTACACTTGGAACACAAAACCTCAGTATTGGCTGTCCTACTATTTGAAACACAATACCTCAACATTGTTTATCATTGTGATAAATCAGATGATAATCTTGCATTTTAGATAGTATTACTAAAATTGTAATTCCTAACCACAATTAATAGAATTCAGTTAAAAAACACAACAAATGCTTTAGAAAGCTACGGTCAAGTATTTTTAATATAAATATTTTTTATTAATAATGACAAGGCAAATGGAGGTGTGTTTAATATACTTTACCTAGTACTAATATTTAAATTTACTGTAAATTTTTCAAACTTTATTTGGGTAGTGCTTTTTTGAACCAGCTTGTATATGTAAATAAAGCTTGGCCATTTTGAAAAATACAAACCTATTTAATAAAAACGAACCTATTTAGGTAGTCACAGTTATTAGCAAAAATCAAATCCATGGCTGAAAAGATATCAATCTAGAGTTTTTAACAAAGTTTTCATTCATATTTACCTCGTAAAGACTGCTGATCTGGCTTTATTAAGTCATCCTCATCTAGCAAAACATCCGAGTCAATAATTTCATCATCATTGGACCCCGCCCATGCTTCTTCCACTGTATCATCTAGTTTCCATACAGCTGGCTTGTTATTTAACTTAAGGAATACTTTTGCACCCACCTGTGATTTTAACAGTAATTCAGTTGTTGATTAATGGGCCATACTGTACTAATTCTACTTTATAAATTGAACTCAAGAGTGTGTTATGTTATGAATGTATCAGAGAATGATTGTAAGGATATAGTTCCAAATTTCTTACATACAAACAAAAAAAAAATTATTGCATTATTGTAAGTTGTTGGCTGCATTTTTGACATCTTTTGGCCTAGCCCTTTAAAGATAAAAAAAAAAGTATGTTCAAAATTACCTGGGTTTCTACAATTCTTACTGCACAATATGTAAGTAACTAAAAATCAAGAACCAGTTTAAACCTAAATTTAAGTCAAGTTCAGTTTAAGTATAGTTTACTGTGATATGATACACATTTGTTATTTTACATTAAACATTTGTTATTTTTAAAGGACTTCATAGTAGTATTGAATGATTTGTTCTTGACAATAAAGTCATTGTTTTGTCGTACCTAAATGTAATTTTAGAGAATTAAAACCTGTGTATATGTTCACAGAATTCCCCTTAAATTTCTTCTCAGCTCAGTTTCTTACCTCAAATTTTGGTTTTTCTGCAGAGAATACATTTTCTTCAATTTTTGTGACATTTAAAAATCCATTTAGTTTGAGCGCTGAACTAATATCTATTTTGTCTTTGAGAATAATTTTACCACTGGGTTTTAATAGCTTAATTAAAAGAGCAAGTAGGCTATCACTGTGCTGCATTGAGTGTGGAGGCAACCAGTTCGATAATATCACGTCGAATGATGAAAGAGGCCTCGAATCTGCAACATTATTACATCAAACTAATTATTATGAATAAGTTAACAAATTTGATTGATTGATATAAAAAAGGAAGTTCATATTACCTTCAGCAATCATACTCGAGTTTTCTAGAACAACAGAGGCATTAAGTTTTTGAATTTCATTGACTAAATTACTTAGATCATTTGGGTCATTGTTGTTCCACAGGATTAATACGTTGTTTCCACTTTTGATGTTATTCATAGTTGCAAAATGGTTTTTGTTTGTTAATAATATATTGTAAACTGACTTTAAAGCACTGAATAACACAATTTGCCACTTAACGGCGAATAATCAAACACTAAACGCAGTAAATAATCGTGAACCTGAACGTGACTGAGATTTAAAAATTGATTTTTATTGCCTTTTTTGTGACTGTCAAAATTGACGTGAAATGTCAATTTTGACAGTCACAGATGATTATTTTCTACAGACTCTCATATTATCGTTTTTCTTCTTTCCGATATTTCTTTACAGATTACCCGCAGAAACACAGGTACCAAAATATCTTCTATCTAGGAATAACGTTAGATGGGGCTCTCATGTAAATAATTTATCGCACAGGCTTAATTCTGATGTCTATGCGGTAAAGAAGATACGCGATAGGACCGACTATTTTAATAACCGAATATTTTAGTTACTTTCACATCATTATGTCATATGGAATTTTACTATGGGGGAACGTTGCTGATATTATTACAAAATGGGTCCGAGAAAGTCATTGAGAGATAAATTTAAAGAATACCCTGTATAGTCAATACATATTTGAAAATTAGTAAGCTTATCGAAAAGTCTTATTGTAGTATAAAAGACTATGTAATCGATAAAAGAGCTTGGCTGTGAATTGGCTCTAACCAGGTTGCTCTTTTAATAATTTTAAATGACAATGTGAGATGTTGTATAAAAGAACACCCTGCTAAGTTCGTTGAGGGCTTCTTCTTAGACTAGGCTTCGTGTTAGACTAGGCGTTTGGAACCCTCTCGTAACTTTAGTTTTAACTTAATGAGCTAAGAACAATTAAAAATAATCCTAAAAAATTAACAGTTGACTCTTGACAGTTTGTTATCAATAATCTGTGATTTTGATTGTTGACAGCTGTGCTATGTGCAGTTACCTGCACAGCTGTCAACAATCAACATCACAGTAGGTAGGTACCTGTTTGTTAATCAGGCAAACTTTTGAGGTTGTTTAACTATTAAATGTCAAAATTTAAATCTGTTTAGTATATTTTAACTAATACAAACTTCTAAATCTATAAAATTATCAGATCTGAGTCTTTGGGACGTTAGTTAAACCAAATGTAAACATCGTATTTATGTAAATAATAAACAATGCTGTATGAGGCTTTTATGGCTGGTGTCTGGTCATCATTGGGTAGTACTGTAGGTAAACTATCAGGAACTCACTTTGTTGTAGTAAGTCTAGTCTTTTATTAACTATAACTATGGTTTTCTTATATCTATAATAAGTAGCAGACCTATTCTCTAGATCTATTCAATTTCACTCTTTCCTTTTCCAAAAAAGAGTTAATCAATTACAGATAGAACATTGATCACTGTATATACATATACATACATAAATATGTATATACAGTGGAAATAGAATAGAAAAAAAATTGACTCATTAAAGTACATTGTCCACTACACTGTCTTGTACCAATATTGTACAGCATTAGTTTGAAAGACAACAAACACTTTATGAGGATAATATATAGGTCATTGTGTCTTTCACTTTGGGTTGAATTGGGATTAGTGTTGGCTATTGGGAACATTATGGAAAACTCTCAGGCATGCAGGTTTCCTGACATTGTTTTCCGATTGAAGAAATATGCCCAGCACTGCTGCTAAAACATTCTTGGCGAAAATTCTAACAGAGCTAGCTTGTATCCTATATGTATAAATAATTAAAACTATTTATCCAAGTAATATGTTTGTTTTCATTTAGAAACTGTTTGGTTACTGCGGGAGACAGAATAGAGCTAGTCTCTTAGAAGAATGTAACGTAGAAACTGTTTTTTAATATTGGATAGAAGCAGGTGCTATTTTGTGGAATTCCATATAAATAAATAAAAGTTATGATAATGGAACATACTATGAAAATTTAAAAGTGCTTCTTTATTTGCAGGGCGACAGTTATTTAATATGGGCTGGTTTGCTTGTCATAATGATGCTAGTTAATACCTGGGGTTGCAGGTGTTACCTACGTTCACTTGACGCAGCAAAAAACTCTGTAGCACCAACGGTTATATCTTCTGCATCTAGCTATATTTTATCTGTATGTACTTAACGGAACAGTTTTTTTTTTTTTTAATAATTTTTTAAATAGCAGATTCATTAAGTTGTTTAAGGTGCTTAGAAATATGGTGCCAAGTGTGAGTCACATTTAGTATAAGAATAAAATTATTTTTGTATGCTACAAAATTCAGCTAAATTTATAATATTAGCATCCTATATACAAAATACATATTAATATTACAGAATATTATAAACATACTTGAGTACAAGAAATATATTTATCTGATTGCACTACTAAAAAAGTTAAAAGTTTGAAGGTTATTATTATTATTCCTATTATTATGACGGATCCTTAATGGAAATTACGAACAATCATGAGCCACCCCCATTTAGCATTTGTTTGTCTGCCTTTATAACCTAGTATAAAAAAATGTATTCACTTTTAGGGTATTTTTGGAGTTATACTGTTCAATGAAGCCGCGTCGATCACATGGTGGCTTGGAACTGCGCTCATCGTCCAAGGCTTGGCGTTAGTTGCGCGACAACAAAAATAAAGCAGTTTTATCAGCAATTCACGGCAGCGACTGCAGAAATTTATTTCTATTAACTACGTAATACCTTTCCTCTTCCCGCGAGTGTTGTACAAGGCGAATAAGGGAATATAAAGGAGAACGGCCAATGTGTTACCACCATCTCCTGCGATCACCAACCCATCTGCCCAGCGTGGTGATAATGGAAAAACCCTCAAATGTGGACAGACTGCAGACTGTTGCAGGCTATTGATGAACTACCACCTTAGTTGTCTTTAGTGACACAATAGCAACACCTGCATGAGATCAGTTGCTCGCGACTCGCGACCGTTTCAAATATATAAAGTACTAGCGTACCCAGCCCGCTTCGCCGGGCTAGATTTTGCTTTATTTTATTTAAACAATAAAGTTACATCATTAAATTTTTAATTTAAGTCTCATAATATATTAAACCATTTATTTCTCTCCGTATTCATTATGTTCTATTCTCTTCTCGAGCGGGTGAAGATCATTATCATGTACACCTAACAATAGAATATCATCATAGTAAATAAAAGCTGTATTTGACAGTTTGACAGTTCAAAAATAGGAGTGCTCCGATCGTCACCAAACTTTACAGGATTACTCGCCAGGTCAATCCGGAGATTCCCTGAAAGTTTCATTAAAATCGGTCGAGCCGTTTCCGAGCCTATACGGAACTTCACACACTTTCTTTTTTATATATATAGATAGATATTGTTATAGTATCGTCAGTTGGTTGTTAGCGATGCCAAAGCAAAATAAGTATCCCTTTTACAACATTTGGCTTTGGGAAAGATTTTCGACCTAGATATTTTAAATTATTCAGTCGCGTTGGAGCTAACTACGGTTTATATATGGTATCGATAGAGCGCCGCCATTTAGATATACAATAATGTTTCGCAATATTGGAACTAGATGGCGCTGTCATACCATAAAAATAGTAGGTAGTTAACTTTCAAGCGTTTGAAAAAGTCGAAAACTCACACTTGACAACTTTGAACAGCGACCGCAACAATATAAAACTGATCTAGTAAACTCTTAAGCGAGTTGGTGCTGTGGTTAAAATAAAAGCTCTGTGTGATTGCAAGATTGAACGTATCAAGCAACACCTAAATGAGAGAAACAAAATTCTAGCCCAGCTATAGCTGAATTTGTTTGGATTTAAATTTAAAGAGAACGTGTTTCGGTGAATATGTCGCTAGTACCCACACTGTGTATAGGAAATTAGCTACCTACTGATACCAAATACGATGTTGATAAAGATTTATTTATGAGAAAGTAGGTTATGGTATTTCATTGAAAATAAAGAAATGTACATTCCTCTTGTAAGACTTGTTGAAAAATACAAATATATTTTCATAGGTACCCAGCTGTTTTATTATTATTACTAACTGTGCCTCTACCTACTACCTTAAAATAAAATAACTAAAAACGCGACCCGATGCGTCAGTCGCGACTACGTCACTTGGAATTTATAAATACCGTATTTTATAAATTCCATGTTGAACTGAATACTGAGCATGTGATAAACGACTAAGATAGCGGGAAGGTATATTATTTGCACCGTTCGAGTCCATGTAGGACTGAAGTGTATCGAAAATGCACCCGTATTCATATCAAAACACCCACCAACTCAATGTCATGAACATTGGTTATTAAATTTGTAAAATCCTAATCAATTCAATAAAATATATGGCAAATTTGAATTTATAATAGTTATCAAAAATTTGGTAATTTACCCACTTTGTAAATTACTGTAACATAAGCTAGTTTTAATACGAACAACTAACAGATAATAACAACGTATGCTTGAATAAAAGCTGGCATTTCCATTAGCGGAAATTGAAGTGAATCATCAAACACTGGTAACTGTGTCAGCGATTTTGATGTTCCATTAATCACTGAATAAGTTCCGGAACTATTTGAAACGAAACCGTAAGTATTGTATTATTTGTTGACAACCTTCCTGGCGTAGCAATAAGCGCTTTGGTTTTAAGTGGGAGGTCCCGAGTTCTATCCCGATCTTTGTATTTTCTCTGGTCTGCTCGAAATATTGGCAACATTTTTATTCATTATTCGACGACTTGTCCATTAAGGATATTAGTCCTTGCTTCCAATCTCACCTAGAGATAATTGATAATGCAGCCGAAGATGGTAGCGGGGTGTTAGGGGTATGCCAGTTGGGTATTTTTGACCCCTATTAGCTTTCTAAGGGGCATGGGGCCACATCGACTTTGTCGGCGAAGCCAAGAGCAGAGAAATTTCAAAACTTACCTACTTGACTCCCAAATCACAGCGCTCACCAATGTGCCAAGAAGGTTGTCAAAACGAGACTATTTTAAACTTTTCCACGTGTTATAGTTATAACAGTTGTTAGGTAAGTAGTTCACAAAGTTATTTAAATTTTAGAATTAAACAGCACGTAAGTGTATTTGAAAGGCTTTAACATGGTTTCGGTTTTTACGTGGATAGTGAGTTCTAGATATATATATATATCGACATTTTATTAAACATTTAACTGTGATAACGTAAGCAACCGTGAGGTATCTCTGCATCGTCTAGAGTCCCATACAAGACAGAAGTGTATGGATAATGCAGTCGTATTTTTATCAAAATTCCCACCAACTCGATTATTGTTTCATTAAAACTATTAATTAATTAAATAATAATTATAAAAGTATTTGTTAAAATCCGAATCATTTAAATAAAATATCTGGCAAATATGATTTTATAGTTATCAAAAGTTTAATTTTTAATGATTTATTATAAGGTAGGTATAAGACAATGATCGGAATCGATGTTGATGAGATCTCGCACCGGTAAACGCAGCGTTGGTCGACCTCCAACAAGGTGGACAGACGACATCAAGCGTGTCACTGGGAGCCGCTGGAAACGGGAGGCTAAGAACCATGGATTTTGTAACTCTCAACAAAAGGTAAGTAACTCTTAGTAGTTGACGTCATTGTATGATAATATGAAAATTAAGCTTAATTTGCTATACTCCGCGAACAGCAGGAGAATCTGTATGGTGCAATTTACATACTGTATATACTGTATTGAAACCGGAGCATGTTGAATTTACAATGAATAATTCTTCCATCAACATCTCCTAACATCTCCTAAGCCTGCTTCTATCAAATATTTAAGTGTGCTTAATAATTAACTCCCGGTGCAAAAACGTCGGGGTATAAGTTTGATGAGTCTGTCCGTGTGTGTGTTTTTGTATGTGTGGATGTGTGTATGTGTGTGTGTCTGTCTGTGCGATCGTATTTCCCGAACGGGTGAATCGAATTTGATTTTGTTTTTTTTTTTGTTTGAAAGGTAAATTAGTCGGTAGTGTTCTGGGCTAAGTTTGATGAAAATCGGTCGAAGGTCGAATTTTTTCACAACTCCAGCAATATAGGTATCAAATAAAAGCGTTCGGCTAGCAGAATAACGTACACTATATTGAAAGTCGGGGTCTTTTTATTTACATATAATTAATTTAATTATATAATATAGATATTAAGCGACAAGGCCGCCTTTTGTCTTACTACTTCTTTCGATATGTTTCTGTTTTTGTTATATTTTAAATATGTTAATGTTGTGGTATACAAATAAAGAGTTTAATAATAATAATAGATAGATAAATACATATTTCTCGAAACTACTACAGCTATTTGAAGAATTCAATCTAAAGTTAAACAGTCATGTTACTCTGACAACGTCGAGTGAAACCGCTGGTTTTATATGTTACTTTAGAATATTTATATTTTATTATTTACTTCTTTATTATATTTAATAAAAGTCCACCATTCATATGTTTTTTTTGAGTAGCGTTTTTACATCTCATGTATATGTAGGTATACGTTGTTTCCGGCGACTTCGTTCGCATGACAATTTTGATGGGTATGCCTATGTTATTCTGTGCATATCCATGATGGAGAAAAATATTGCTGTCGCTGTGAAATACAAAAACAAATCTATGACTATCCTAGCCTAAATAGGTACTATTTCAAACTATAATCTATCTTTGTCCTAATTTTCATCCAGATCCGTTCCGTCGTTCTAGCTTGATTGAGCTACCAACATCGACCCAAACTTTCGCATTTATAACATAAGTTTAGAGGGCGTATATTACATAGAGGTCTTACATCACAACAATATGCATTGAAGAAAAAATATTGCAGCAAATCCTTCTAACTTTTACCTATCGATAAAACTTGCATCCCTCGAAGGTTAAGAGACGCAGTGACGCCCGGCCTGCCGGCTGGCAGTGGCGCGTTGTCCGCCGTAAGCGTAGCATGTTTTCGTGTCGCAAACAAATTCGCGTTTGCCTCCACCGCGAAAAATACGATCGATAACACAAATCCGCGTGGAAAAAAATACCGCCAGCCGAATTATTAAAATCGAATTGGCGTGCGCTCAGAATTTATTGAATCGATTTCGTAAGTGTCGATTGAGATACCGAAACATCGCGTGACACCCGGCGTCAACAATGTAGTCATAGTGACAGAAATTGTTGACGAATTGACACACGTTCAGTGAATTGTACAAAATCAATTATAATACGCCAATTTACGATGTTTGTTTATTTTATAAAAAATGTTGAAATTTAAGCGTTTGTTGTTATTGAAGAGCATTATCGGGAATCTATTTTAGTAATAAATTTATATTCATCGTTAAAATGGGGAATGGAATGAATAAGGTAAGTTCTATGTTAATGTAATTATTTATCCTTTTTTTGGCAAATGCTGCGGATGCAAGCGCGTCAGATTACGTAACTTTAACGTGGCCGCTACGATATATTGTAGCTCGTAGCATGAAGCATCAATTCCGTAGCCCTTTAGGTCGAAAATTTCGGCTACGCTTTTCCCATACCGCGATGAAATAAACTATAGTTGCTAACGACTTAAAGTAAGTTTTTCTTGGTTAATCAACGTTGGAACAACGCAATAAAAAACGGATTTAAATAAAAATTAGATTATTAAAATAAAAATAAAATATCGAGCATATTTTGTGATTATTAGTTAAATTATTAATTAAAGCTGTGATAGCCTAGTGGGTAAGGCTTCGCCTTTCATTTAGTGAAGACCGAGTTTGAGCCCAGACACCACTGATTTTTCGGAGTTATATGTATATTTTAATTTAAACAATTTAACTATCACTTCCTTTAAACGGCGAAGAAAATCATCGTGAGGTAACCTGCATGCCTGAGAGTTCTCCATAATGTTCTCAACGGCGTGTGAAGTCTAACCATCCGCACTTGGTCAGCCTGGTAAACCACCTCCTACACCCTTCTCATTCTGAGAGAAGACCCTGTAGTGGGGCGGTAAGGGGTTGATGATGATGATTACTTATAGTAAATATTTCGCCCTGAAATTAGTGTTGTACGAGTAGAACTTTAAACTTTGCAGCGTATTAATTGAATTTGGTATTGGATAATCATCTACAGGCTATTAATGTCCCACAGCTAGGCACAGGTGGTTTTTCATAGAATAGAGGATTAAAACAACGATACACCTATCCCTCACGTTAGTGATAACAACACGCACCGACTGTAAAGTGCCTTCAAGGTACGAAACAAAAACTTCCAAGCTCCAGTCTCGTACTGAAAGCTGTTACTGCGACAAAAATATTAGGGCATTAAATGTAAGGATTGGAGCCCAGGACTTCGACGCTAACAAAGAGGCTGTTCATTAAAGGACATTTATGTAGGTTACCTCCGAAATTGGTCCCCTGTTCGATTTCCGGCAGGGGCAATTGACTCCGGTCTCTTCTGGAGGCTTTGGCCGTGGCTAGATACCATCCTACCGACAAAGACGTAAAATAATACCCGGTTAAGTTTGTTGTGGGCTCTTCTTAGACCCGGACGCATTTGGAACCCTCGTAGCTTTAGGTTTAAATTGGCGAACAAAGTTATCATCATTCGCTTGCGAATATGTAAACGTACAATATGTATGAAGGCTTCATAAGTGCCTGTGATAGGCCTACATGAATAAAGAATTTGAATTTGACGTGCCGCTAAGCGATTTAGTGTTCCGGTGCGAACCAAACCCCCTAAAATGTTAGCCCGCTACCATCTTAGACTGCATCAACACTTACCACACGGTGAGATTAGACTTGTGAACTTGCGAAGTAAAGAAAAAAAAATTTTTGTTCATTTTTATACAAAGACGTTATTGAGGAAGATACGAAAGCAGTTCTTACAAAAACGTCAATACATATATACATTGATGCATTGATTTAATATGTTTCTATCTTGTATCATGTATTTTTAGTTTAATGCAATGTAAGGAACTAATTCTATGTACTCGGCTAAAAAAGTTTTTATGACATCCCACAAGGCTGTAGTCTTGGTTTTAATCGTTGAGTTTTAGAGTTGAGAGAACTGATGTACGTACAAACCGACACATATATTATTGCGTTAAACTTCATTTTATATATATATATAAATATAGTATATTTATATGCACCACCTCCCCCTCTTCTTGAGCTGTGTTTTACGCCATTGGTTGCCTGGAAAAGATCGCTATGTAGCGATAAGGCCGCCAAATTGTATACTTTGTGTTACATTTTTATTTCTAATTTTTCTTTATATTTATACGGTGTACAATAAAAGTGTATTCATTCACTCATTCATACATTCAAATATAAAATACTAAACTTGCACCTAATGTCCATAGCCGGATGAAACATCAACGAGTGCGACGACTTTTATATATATTTTTAAATACCATTCATAGAAAATGTGGGCATTCTCCGATACACTGAATACATCCGCGTAACCCTTTCGAGGGTACAGGTGCGAGGATGTGATGTGTGATTGCCGTAGACAGTGAATATTTATGCGATAGTAGCAACCGCGGTTAATTTGCTGTCACTGTTTGAAGAGTGCCATAGTCTGTCTCCGAAACTCTTCATCAAATCGATATGAAATTTATACATTGAACCATTTTGTGTCGAACCCCTTTCTAACAATTAAAAAACTTATAATTGATTGAGTTATGCCCGAACATACATAAAAAGCATCCAAATTGCTAATCTCCTGCTTTTTGAAGGGAGAATGATGAAAAGCGCAAGAATGTTAGATTAACTTGATTCCATACTAAATATTATTGCGTGCTGAAAAATATGTCAAGAAAGAATCTGTATTATTTGAACCAATCAGAATGTCGTTAAGGCAGCAAACCATAATTACGTGTACTCCGGAGTTATGCCATATTTTTCTTTACCCCAAAGCTGGGTTGGGTTAGTAGGCTATTGTACTAAAAACATTTTGTTGTCCACAGAAAATAGTTCTCCATATTAAAGGATTCTGAATTTATGATGAAGATGAAGTTACGTTAACTTTTAGCCTTCTGTTTTCCAGCGGGGTTGCATCATCTTCATAACCACAACGAAGGACGTCAAAGCTTTTCATTAAGATTTCCGCAAACTACGGTCTTGTGCCACTTATGTCCAGTCCCGAGATTCATAGTTCAAGTCTCACTTCAAAACCAGATAGAGGAAGGTTTGAGCACAGGTTAAAAATAACCATGGCTATAATTTGTCTAGTGTTTTGCATGGATTCCCGTGCATTGTGATAGCATTGTGGTTAGGGCTCTGGCTTTCCTTCCGGGGGGACCGAGTTCAACCCCCGGCACGTAACGTTGACTTTCAGATCTAGGTATGTTTTGAATTAAAAGAAAAACATTTTGTAGGAAGCCTGGGACTCCTGGGAGATCTGGATAATGTTATCGAAGGCATGTGAAATCCAGTTCATTTCGTTTTGTTTAGCGTTTGTTCCACGCTGTTATTCTTATAATAATTTTAAAAATGACAAATTTTAAAAATCTTTATTAATAACCAATTGCTTAAGGTGCTCTCAGAGTCACTATGGTGGATTGCGCCAATTCCCTAACTCAGGAAAATTTCTTAACCGAAAAACATTAACCTAATAATTTCGAACTTACTGATAGTCGATACGATATACGAGTACAGCTAAAGTCTTTCCACATTCCTAACGTCATAATTATAACAGAAATGATGATGTCAGTAAAGACTTTATTACCTATTATATGCATTATTAATGACATTACGAATCACGGTAAGTGCCTTCGTGACGGTCTGCGAAATAATCAGATTAACTTTAGATTAGCAGATATCAATTCAATAAAAATTACGTGTGTCATAGACTCTTACTGGTGTCGAGCGTTTTGACGTAGGCAATAACTTAAGCTTGATTTACACTACTTCTTAACTTAATAAGCGACTTTATTTTAACAGACTCAATAAGTAAGTCAGTGCTTACTTTAGGACTTAGGTAGTTAGGTAAGCTTTCTTTGGCTAAGACATTGCAATTGTGGGTTATAATTTCGGACGTCTACGACTAGTGGCGTGCATAGGGGGTATGCCCAGGGTATGCAGATGTTATGAAATGAACAAAATCTCCAGTACGAGGTACAAATACTTAAGAGTAGGCTTTTTATAACTCTTACAATGCCTATCTTCAAGTTTTTTATAACTCGTACTGGAGTTTTTCTTCATTTTATATCATCTGCATACCCTGAGCATCCACTCTATGCACGCCACTGTCTACGACGAACTGTCTTGTTTTAGTGATATCCACAACATTGTCACAACAATGTACGGCATAAATCCTTTTTACGCATATTTTCGATTTGAGTTTGTGATTGAATCAGGCTCGTCTATAAAAGTATTGACATAATGGCTTAGCACCATCTGATATTTAATAAATTGTCCGAAACATTTCTGGTTATAGTTATCAAAAGTTTAATGAAGGATATACCCACTTTAAAGAATTACTGTAACATTTATTTATGGCGAACTGCTCGTAAAAAAAAGTGGTTACATAAGAATGAAGTACCTACCGACGTCACCAATATAACATTACGCTACGACCAGTTAACGCAGGTGAAACTGCGGCGAACAAACAGTTATGATTTTTTTTTAAATGTACAGCATTTTTACATGGCAGCAGTTTTAATTGGAAAAAGTTGAAGTTGGCGAGTTATGAAAAAAGCGTGAAATACCCATGCTAATTAATGCTAATACACTATTTCTGGAAGTACATTTTTGAAATGAAATTTTAACTAAAGTGCTAATGCACTTTGGACTTCGTAATTAATTAGTCATTAAAAATATTTGAATGATGCTTATCATTTAGTGCTAACATGTATAACCTAGATTAAAACTAATATAATGTCATTAATTATATCTATACCTACTTAAAATTGGTAGAATTTTGTTTGTTGTTTTTTTATTGAATGCGCTAATCATAATAAATCTTTATAATAATAAATCTTTATTTGGAACAGATCTCCGATTTATAGTACACTAATTATACAGATGTTCCACTAGATTTAGTGTATTATATATGTGTGAGTTGTTCTGTGTGTTGCGTGTGTGTGTGTGTGTGTGTGTGTGTGTGTGTTAATATATTGCCCATGTAAATGAACTCATCAAAAGTAGTACGTGGACGAAATCGCGGAGAACCTCCAGTATTAAATATCGTGTTTGTTACCGGACAGAAATTTATAAAGTAAATTTCTCGGTACGGGGAGTTCCATGAATAATAGTGAAAGGCAGCATGCCAATAAAACGGGGTTAGTTTTCGTCTAACAAAGGTTTCTTTCTCTGCGATAATAAATAACCATTATTACAAATTCATGACCGCTGCCTACAGGGACAAAATGTAACAAAGCCGATTATGATTAAAGTTTTCTAGGCAATCATAAACCATTTTTTTTATAACTCGCGCTCTTTTATTTCTTGTTTAAGGTTGAAGCGGAATAAAATTGTTTTTCAAGCTCTAGAGTATAAAAGTATTAATAAGGTTTGTATAGTACTATTTCATCCGAGCTCAGCCCTACAAGGTAAAGCGGCGTGAAAGTAATAAATGACGTGGTAAAACTAGCGTGGAGGCGAGGCGTGGCGTCGAGGAGAACGAATGTTTAGGATTTAGCACTCGCACTAATGTAAAATTTAATTAACATCCCACCGATGACCACAGTCGTCCGATAATAGCATAGCCTTTTTGGAGCATCCAATATATACCGTCCAACGTACCATCCAATATATCCAATATATACCTGTAATATATACCGCAAAAGCACTACAGCAATACATCATGGCGATACGAGTTTTTAACAAGCTGCTAGATAATATAAAATATCTCCCTATCTTCAAATTTAAAACAGTTTTAAAAAATAGGTTGCTTGCTAAAGCCTTTGACATGACTTTGACGTGGAGACTGTTCTCTGGATCTGTTTAGTTTTAATTTATTCGCCTCTAGTGATTTTTTCTTTATTTTTATTGTTTCAATTTTGTTTGATTATTAATAATCTTATACCTATATATATTTTGTCACTGATTTTATATTGTGGTTATATTAAAGATTGATTTTTTTTAATTTTTAATTTTATACTTATTTAATAATATAATTGTACGCCCGGCCGTGGGTATTTTCTATAATTTTCTAGGCCTTGTCAACTGCCTTTCTATGTGTAAATAGTAAACAATAAAATTATATTCTGTTCTATTCTATTCTATTCCAATGCGGCTGCTCCAATTCGGGTTAGTGGGCTTAAACCGTAAGTAATAACCGTATTCGACCGACACCGACGCTTAACGTGCTTTTCGAGGCAAGAGAGACCACCAATTTCCTCACTGATAACTGATAACCAGTTGCATAGGATGTAGTCAAAACGTTTAGACAAATGATTTGAGCTTTAAAGAAAGACAGATAAGCTCCATAGCCTTCATGTTATTCTATGTCACAGATTACTTAAGATTATTTTAAATACGTGCTAATGATATAGTCCGTCGCGCTCTGGCCTCTGCGTCTATTCTTGCACAATTGGAACCTCCCGGTTTGTTCAGGGATGATGGCAAGAGACCAGACGGTATGACTACCGTGCTAGTGGTACTTGGTACCGTGGTCGATGGGGCTTCCGCTGGTGTGGGATGCGACCTGCGTTGATACGTTGGCAGTTTGTCACTTACCGAGTACGTCCCAAAAAGCGGCATCGGCTAATCTACTCAAATGCTTATGCGCCGCTTATGGAAATATACCTATTAAGGCTACTCATAAACTAAAGTTTAAGTTTTTACTTAGGTTACGAGGACTGAATAAGGTTATGTACCTGAGTTTAAATTATATGCTAGGTAGTTTTAGGTATAAGTACGTTTTATAATTTTATTAGTGAGTTATCTTGCATACTTACTAACACGCGACCCATAAAACCGATAATATTTTAAAAGCAATGTACATAATCAAATACTGCGGTAAACGGGTATCATGTTTCCATATTATTTTTATCGGTAAAATTGTATTGGTACACCACAGGTACACTTCAATAAGCTAAAACTTTTACGTATATTAAATTTATCGTGTGATAAAATAAAATTTGGTTTCATACACAACTGTACCTACGTGTGTACGTGTAAATGTTATAAGTTATGGTTTAAATTTTTACTTTTTTTTTTATGAAAATTGAATTAGGCACGGTTTATATTACTTGGTATAGAAATGGCGTCTTATGGAGCACATACTTCTTTTTTTCCCGTAATAATAAGTGGATCTAATGCACTTTTATATAATGGCAAACGGGATACAAACACAACGTTTAGGACAAAGAAATGCAGACAAAGATAAACAAGCCGTATTTTTGTTTTGCTTTTTTTGTTCAAACAAAGAGCTTTAAATTTCAGTGCCCCATTTGGAGAGAGCTATACAAACGCCGCCTCGGCTATAAACAAGGCATCAATTTCCAACTTTCATTTCGAATCACGATTGACGACAACATTACATCTAGATACTCACGACCTTTTTCTATATTCAGTCTATCCGTAATCTATGGATTTATTACTTTGCAATGTTGTTACTGTCGAAAAATATACTTACATCTCTTTTTAAATAAAAAAAAATTCTTAGCAACTTGTCAACAGATTACAGAGATTGAATATAGAAAACGAATGTTGGCTGTGTCCAGATTGGGTGCAATCTAAGGCTTCTCGCAACCTTCTACGAACCAACAGATGTGTTGCGCTCCTGCTTTTGTTTGATGCTATGTCTGTGACCTGTATCCATGCATGCCGTACAATGAGCTAGAGCAAAGGGACAGCAAGTCTGACCCAACAGGTTAGTACCCAATAGGCTCCGAAAGTATTCGACCGTTTTTAATCATTTCTTCACCAAAACAAATCTTAACTATTAAGAAGTAACATAGGCTATAATTTATTTTCAGAAAATTGGAGTTCCTTAAGAAAAATGCAATAATGTAAACCAAAGTAGTAAAATTTTGTGTATAAAATTAATTACTTGCCGTGCGCTGAGAAAAGTATTATGGGACATAAAAAGTATTATATGTAGTGTATTGATTGTGTGCTAGTATTGATATAAATACATATTCATATGCATTTAGTTAAAACTGTGCCATTACAATATATTAATAATTGTTTAATTATTTACCCAATTTATAAAATTACTGTAACACTTATATTGTTATGTTGGTCTTAAAGGTACATTGTTAAGTAAATAATTGAGACTCACAACAGTTTATTTTCACCAATATAGGATACGGAATCTATTATTCAAATTCAGAGGCATAGTTAACATCGGCGTATCCTGACACCTCTGTGTTTTTTTTAAAAGAAGAACATATTATCATTTCCTGCCTATTCTGCAATACCACCTACATTCCCGGTCAATGTAAATAGTGGAACCTACTCCCACCAGCGGGTGTCCGGTATTACATTCGTTTACAAAAGCATTATTCGAGGGGCAGAGGAACAAATGTCTTGAATGTTTCTCTGCTTGAAGCTAGCAGTTCATCTAGTAATGTTGATATGAAGTTAATACCGACACTCGTTTGTGTCTGTATTCAATTCATATTAGGTGACCCGTTCGCGCACTAGCTCGCTTTAAATAAAAAAAAAACGTTTGGTTTTTTCATCGTGGTATATATATCTTTCGCTTACAAATATATTAGCAAATGTGGTAGATATATCACATACGTGTCCATTGGTAATTCAATTTAACTAATAAACATCGGCTACGCCTTAATTTACCAACTTTCCACACGAAAAACTTGAACGGTAAATAATTGAGTAGGTATTGCAAAAATAAACCTTTATTCAAAATTATAAGACTCACGCTCCATAAATCTATATGAAGTACTTTACAAACAAAGCACTATAAGCAAACTTAAGCAATTTCAAAGGTCATTTGCGTGCCTTATCGTCACCATCTCTCCTCGGAAGCCCATTATGTCAGCATTTCTTTGGCGAATTTTGTTATCTTTAGGAAAAAAGCAAAGACCTGTAACCTGAGATGTATATCGTTGCCTATAACCTGGTTTAAATATGGTTCCATCTTCTGTGATGTTGGGGGTACCAGACGGAGCCTCTTTCGGACTATTTCTCGTCCGGAAGAATTCTTCTCTGTGATGTTCAAGTGGCTAAGACCTGGCATTAAAGCTAAGGGCCTATTGATGTTGAGATATGCATTCTGAGATCCCCTCGCTGTCACGAAGCGCAAAAATGTTGGCTTAGATAGAACTTCGACCCACCACGCTGCTCAAATGCTGCCTGCGCTCTCCTTTGATTGAAGAGGCCTGAGCCCAGCTAAAACATTATAAGCTTTATCAGCCATTGTCATGACGTAAGCTGGTTTTTGTAATTTCGTCGCTGAATATATCGAACACATATCCCGACATTTGCGAGTACACGACTTTTAATTAACTTGTCTCACAGTTACGTATAATTTTTATAAAGCTACATATTTTATTAAGGCAATTACGCACTGTGGATCAGTATGGAAAATGCCGCAACACTATGGAAAATGTTGGAACAACGCGGGATGGCGTGATGGAGGAGTGAGGACGTCTTAATGTTAAAACTTCTTTAATTTTAATTATTTTTCATTAGGTAAGTTTAATTTTGTGTCATTCAATAAAGACTCTTAATTTGTTTTCTCCTTCTAACTGACAATATAGTTTTGTATTCGCAAGTTGTGGCAGTCTTTAAGTGGGTCCACAATATTACATTTATATGTTTTTTCATTTTTTGTTTAGTTTTATAAGAGTTGTTGTTGTAACCATTTCATTAAATAAATAAATAAAATAAATAAAGTCATAACGAAGACATTGAATGACACAATTATTGTAATTTAATAAAATACTTGGCGTCCTGGCTTGATACAGGCTATTGCAAATAACAGTACCTAAATTTTACTCAAATTATTTAGCCCATAAAGTAATATGATGTTGAGAACCTTAAGTGTGCAACAGTGCGAAATAGGCTTTGGGGTGTGCCGACATAGCCTTTTGATTATGCCACCAAATATAATATCTTTTCCAACCTTGTTCATGAGAGCTTCACAGAATTACGCGGTGACACGCGAGATCATAAATAACTCTTAACCACATAACAGTTAATATACATACCTGCATATTATGATATTGAAGTATTAATAAATTGATAGTATTACATTTTGTTATATCTTCGAACACACATTGATAGATAGACTACCATTACTGGACATACCTTTTTTATTTTAGTTATTACCTGACCACTGACTTGATTGTTTTACTTACTAGAGCTGTGTTTCGGTCTGAAGGGCGCGGTTGCCGGTGTCTAATAAGAAATAACGGGCACACGAGGCTTTAACATCTACGCCTTAGATTGATGGACACGGAGTTCCTGCAGGTGTTATTTATACGTTTTATACGCTTATACCAGTCCAGTTAACCAGTCACAGGGAGGTTTTAAAATACGGCAAAAACCAAACCCCATGTGGAAATACTTACAAAAGGCTGTCCAGTTAGTGGTCATCTTGCCGCGTCGTAGAGATGATGACATAATCCTTTACGAGGAATTGATACACTAAGTTTTCTTTTAAAGTATTCTTATAGATTAATACAATAACACATGGGAAGACCAGCTGAAAAAATTAAAGTCGTGCCGCTTCTATCAAATCGCCAAAATGGCCTCCCACAGGAGCCGATAGAGACGGTTTCCCAGCGCGAAGTTAAGATCTCACCAGGACCACGATCTTCAGTGATGAAGGAACGACCAGAGAGACAGAGAGAGATAGAGAGAGAGAGAGAGAATACAATAACAATTTATATCTGTAAACTCACCGGAATCATATTTGGAGGACATGTGTGGTGTCCCTAAAGACCCTGCCTGCCTGCAAATAAAAAATTTTGAAGATTAAACATTTGAATCAGTATTTATAGATATTGGACTTTGCAGAACGCGTTTTTAGCATAACTTTGAATGTTGCTCGGTTTATAGGTTTCCAATTACCATCAGACTTGTTTCGTCAATTATTATTATAAAAAAACTTTATTTTGCGGAAGTTAGGGTGTAATATATAAAACAATAATTGAAAAAATACTACTAGGTACTAGGTAGTAGTCTGATTTTTGTAGCTTCCGAGATTTATCTCGTGTTCCGCCGAAACCAAAACCGAAACTCGCTGAATTTCAAAGTGTATGATGCAAACGATCGTTAAGGGATATTCGAAATTGGATCAGAGGTTTCCAATTTCTAGATTTCTTTATAACATTGTTAAGAAGTCACAATAGTTCAACGACTTGGGAGGTCACAGGTCGGAGGTGCGTGTCCGACCCGGGCTAATATACTTATAGTAGATGTCACTTAAAAAGAGCGCATGCAATTCATCGCATGTTTCCCTTCATGCACAATAATATATACATTAAATACAAAATATTCTTCTGAGTAGAAGCTAGTAGGGGCTTGATAGGGGCATGTGTGCCGGGGGTCTAACTCAGTTCCCCCTACGTGGAGGCTGAAGTTCTATATTATCACATTGCATAGTATTACAATTAAACTGTGTCCGTTAGCTGTAGGCATCTGCGACCCACCGCACCGATCCCACGCGGTCGCTTATCCATATTTATATTAAGTATATCCCTGTTTGTAACCTTTATTTGGCAACCAACCCACCGGTTTTTATCAAATGCAGTATAATATATATAATATATATAAAGTCGAAATCGCAGATACATTAAATATTAACTACATAAAACTATTACTAAATATTTGATACACCTAATACCTTAATACCAAATTTTATCAACATCCGTCCAGCCAGTGGCGCCTGGGAAATTTCACCTCTTTTTTCCACTACAAGTTAGCCCTTTACTGCAATGCAGTCTAAAATAGTAACTGACGAACCTGTTAGGAGTATGGCAGTTATCATTAAACCCATACCTTTAAACCGCGTAGCGGCACGTCTTTGACGTGACAAAAGAAAATCCAATAATGTAAACTTCCTCCCACTTAAAACTAAAGAAAAGTTAAAAAAAAACTTCTCTGTGGTTTTTCTAAATAGCCACAGTTACATAGGAAAAATATAAGGCGAAGGCTAATACGATTTGATTCGGCGGCGATCTAATCAACGCTGGCTTAAGACCGTCAGCGCTTTTATTACGGGACTCGAATTATACCTACCTTACTTATTTATACTTTCAAGAGGATTATTGTTGGGTACCCAATAGGCGCAGTACTTGTACTTACTCTTTGTAAAGAAATACTAGACTAATATTGTTTACATCAGAACCACTCAAGAGTAATGCCGAACTTTGCTCTCGTAGGTATTATGTTTCGTATCCACATGATTTAATTCACGTTCTTTTACCAATTTGCTAACGTACCTACGTTATTCAAGTAGGTATAGACCAACTGTGTAGGTAAATAAAAACATTTTAGTGAACAAAAACAAGGTTTACGAAAGTCGAGTAATGCGAATACTTACAGATATCTTATGACAGATATCATTAAAATAATCCCTATTATAGTGTAAAGGACTACGTAATGCTCGTGAATACGTGAATTATTGCTCTAACCAAGTTGCTCTTCTAATAATTTTAAATGACATTGTGAGATGGTGATAACAAAAAAGAAAACACCCGGCTAAGTTTATTGTGGGCTTCTTCTTAGACCAGGACGCGTTCGGAACCCTCGTAGCTTTAGTTTTGAGTTTACGAATGTGGTTATTGCCATCATCTCACTACCGTGTAATTCTTATGTACGCATCAAAAGTGCCACCTATGGGCTTACTTTAACAAAGATATTTTTGACTTTGACTTTGAAATCGAAAGTAGATCAAAACCAATAAGTTTATTTGACCATTAAGTTTAATAAGTTTAAGAAACCAATAAGTTTAGTTGACGGCCGATTGGCGCTGTTTGCAGCGACGCTGCATTCTGAGTCCAAGGCCGTGGGTTCGATTCCCACTACTGGAAAATGTTTGTGTGATGAGCATGAATGTTTTTCAGTGTCTGGGTGTTTATATTTATATTCTAATTAATCATATATAAAAATATTCATCAATCATCTTAGTACCCATAACACAAGCTACGCTTACTTTGGGGCTAGATGGCGATGTGTGTATTGTCGTAGTATATTTATTTTATTTATTTATTATTCTTTACTTTAATATTAGATTTTTACCAAGCTCTAGTGTTGTTAGTAGCACTGGGATGATGCAGCCTAAGATTAAGCCAGGTTGCTTAGAAGATTCACTCTTGATATTATGAAGGTATATTAAGAGTGAATAGGTGCTGTTTAAAACAGAAACATAGAGGATAATTCACATTGAAGCAGCGTGGCGAATCTTTGCTCTTGCTACTAAACCCTCCCTTCTAATATGTTTCTTTCCCTCCCTCCAAATATGCTGTTTTCCACCCGTATGTTTCAACCAAAGGTTGTCTGGAGGAGATCGCTTTAAGCGATAAGGCCGCCTTTGTGCATATGTATATTATCGTTTTTTTTTTTGTTAACCTGGTTTTATACTTGTATGCGCTATAAAGACTATTTCTTCTTCTTCTTCTTCCCTCCCTCTTAAGATAACAGAGAAGGCAGTTGACACGGAGTCGGACGTTTAATAAGCTAAGGTTAAACTGAGGCTAACAACGGTTTTTTGATTCGGACTAAAACGCTCATGTCGCAATAGACTGGGCAGAGCCGGATTAGCCCATAAGAAAATTAAGTAATTGTTTAGTCCATCACAGCTCGCGGGAGCACCTTAAACATCGTGTTTATTCTTACGTTCATATTCCAAGGTAACGTAATTATCTATCTGGTTCTAATAAATACGTTTAAGAAAAATTAAAGACCCTTACTAGTTTAATAGTGAAACATTACCATTGCTTAGGTCATCAAGTAGTCGTAATCCGGCACTGGTAACCGGTTGGTAAACCATGGTCTACTGCATTGCAGCTTAAAATAGTAGCACGAGACCTAAACTGATGCCGGTGAAAACGCTTTACGTAACAATAACCTTCAATGTTCGTTAAATACAAGGTTCACTGAACATACAAATTTATACAATGGTTTTATTACGTACGTGTGATCCTACTACAAGAATGTAATTGATATCAAAAACCTGCGTTAAGAATGCTTCATTGGTCATCATCATCATCATCTTCGAATCCGCTTATGGACGTCCACTGTTAGACCAAGGTCTGTTGTAGGACTTTCTACGGTCCGGAAAACAGTGAAAATTCCACAGTATTTTGTCGATGATAAAATAGGAAGTCTATCATCGCTACAATTTACGTGTGCCACTCCAGCTCCTTAGAGTCCGAAACAAATTGGTTGTGGATGTACCAGCAGGGAAATATCTGAAAAGATAACCAACTTCTGGAAGTAAGATCGGCTTATGTGACATTTCTATCCGTTGAATTCCTTAGCGGTGGCTGCTTTCAGCACTATGAGGCTACCAATAAGTTGGAGGTTCGCCAGGCGAAAATCCGATAAAATAATTGGAATTGGAAATGGACTTCTGTACTTGACAAACCTAAAAATACAGCCCGTGCTGGCCCTCAAGTACCTATTAATTTATCTTCGACACTTAGGCCATTACCAAAATACTATAAAATTGTAAGGACCTAAAATAAACGTACACTCACGTTTGCTATTAGTACACGCGTTCTTTGCCATAACAAGATAAAAATCTTTTCAAAAATTCTAAGTTTGTAGAAAAAACGACACACAATAGAAATAAGGTATTTCATAAATTGGAAGATTTAGTATAACGCATTATCTATGTTAATAAAGTTTATTTTAATGGACATTATAAACATAGTTAAATTTGGAATACTTAAAGACTCATTATCAGACAACCAAGTTTCACTCAACATTAAAATTGGAAATTTTTGTACAATTAAATCAATGAGCGAAATGAGCCCACTTTCAAACCTTATATAGTCGGTTGCAGGTCTTATAGTGTCGGGTTGCAGACTCTGACAATTAAAAGTGTACACTGTTAAACCTTATAGCTAGCTTCAGGGTTGGTTTTATCTACACGTGTTACATATCCTTGGAAGCACATTTAATATAATTAATAAATCAAAGTCAAAATTCAAATTCAAATTCCAAATTCAAATTCAAAATTCAAATTCCAATTCAAAATTTCTTTATTCATGTAGGCCTATCACAGGCACTTATGAAGCGTTCATACATATATGTTTACATAATTGTAACGGGATGGTGATAACTTCGTTCGCCAATTTAAATCTAAAGCTACGATGGTTCCAAACGCGCCCTGGTCTAAGAAGAGCCCACAGCCGGGTAAATTTATTTTTTTGTTATCACCATCTTCCAGTAAATTTATATTAAGCTATGAAGCTAGAGCAATTCACACCCAAGCTTTTTTATCGTTTAAATAATCCTTAATATTATAATAGGATTTTTCTGTAAGCTTACGTTTTATATAAACTTTGAACTTATTGAGAGACATCTCATTCGACATGTGTCTCGACTTTTTTCCGATTTCTCTGTGAGGACGTAATATAATTTATCACACTTTTGATAAAGACAACTCAATTCCCATCCCACATCAACACCCCATCTAACATTTCAAAAGCCGTCTTGAAGAATGCGATAAAAAATTCAACATTTACAGTCAAATGTATGGATTACCCTGCCATATTAGAGTAAATCTGGAAAAATTCGAGGATGGGATTTTATATTTGCTGCGTCTACACTACTACTTAGGTACCTAAGTATCTTGTTGACAAAGTAAGGGACATGTTTACTCTAAACATGTAGGTAGATAAGTACCGACAAAATGTTATTATATAAAAGCTGAAAGTACATCTCAAATATGGATATTACTCTGCATAATTTGAGAGCTAAAGGTCAAAAATACAGAGGTATATTTAGCATAACTATTTGAATTTGATATCAAACAATGATAATATGATACCTAGGTATTTCCAACCAAATATTTTTTTCTAGAGCGAGTATTTTCAGATCAAAATGGAATCTCAACATAGTCTTACGTAGAATTAAGTACCCGACAGAATTTTTTCCACCCTTGTGATTAAAACCGAAAAATTGTAATATTGATACATTATTTATTTATTTATTATTTTTATTTATTTAACTCTTTATTTATTTAACTCTTTATTTGTACACCACAATGAAGTTAGGAAAATAAAAAAAACAATAGAAATACAAAGACACAAGTAGACTACAAAAGGCGGCCTTATTGCTTAGTAGCGATCTCTGCCAGGCAACCTTTGGATTAGGACAAGATGAGAGAGAGCGGACAGGTGGTGGAAAATTATTATAAACTTACATTCAAATAGCTAAATACAAATACACAAACAAAATTGCACAAATAAATAAATATAAAATAATAAACTAATATATACTCAATCATACATAAATACTTAAGAACATATAGATAATAAAAATAAACATAATCAAGGTATAATAAATGTCGTCATTAATGTGCAAGATAATATGCTTTCACCGCGTTACATTTAATACAAAGAAATACTAGTATAACCAAAAGGCTCTTCGTAGGTAGATGCACAGACACAGATAAAAGGTCCAGATTTTATTATCAGTTTGATCAATTCAGAAAATCTCAAGCTTCCACCCGCGAAATCCATTAAGCCGTTTAAGCGTTTAAGCGTGATTGAGTAAGAATGATGATATACTTAACGTCACATCTTTACATAAATCCATACTTATATTTTTTTAATTATTTATTAAACATACTTGAATTTATTAGGTAAATATAAATGATGCTTCTGTGTAGTCTTTTTCAAGTATACGGCGAATATTCTTTATAGAAGCGGTTTTAGCCCAGTGGGTCGGACTTTGACTTCACTATCGGGTGGCCGAGTTCGAAACCCAGCCAAACCTCTAACTTTTCTAAGCTATGTGCGTTATAAAAAAAATAAAATATCATTTGCTTCAACGACGAAGAAAAACATCGTTAGGGAACCTGCATGCATGAAAGTATTCCATGATTTTCTCAAAGATGAGTGGAGTCCACCAATCCGCACTGGTGGTGGACCTGTGCCCATACTAATTGTGGGAGGAGACTCGTGCCCTGTGGAGGGTAAGTAATGGATTGATACGTATGTGACAGGTAATAAATAACTCAACCAAATATTTTTCAAGGTGGGTATGCGAAACCTTTAAACAAATTGATCAAACACCTAGATTAGAAAAATAAGACTCAATTTTAATTCCAGATTTACTCGCCCTTGTAATTATTACTTTAGAAACCCTTTCCCGGTTCTAATTTCCAATTATAATGGCTATTTCCGATCGTCTATAAATAGAAAGTATTTTTAAATAAACCCATTTGCAAAAAAAACGGGCGACCAAATATTTTTTGTACAACTATGGAAATCTTAAACAAAAGAGGTTTTATTTGCATTCAATTAATTAGAAACACTTGTCTTCGTATTAAGAAGTGTTGGGAAGTAAAATAAAATGTTTAAAATTGGAAGATACAAACTTATTTAAAAATATTCTTTTCGATTCGAGCATATGCTCGCAGTTTAACAGAATTGCTTTTGATGAATTGATTTGCTACATTTCAACCTAGAAATAACACAGTGCCGTGGAGGCTCTGTCATGGCATATTGGGCTGGCATAACTTCTGAAGATCGTACAGAGTAAGTTTACGTAGAAAATGCCTCTCCAGATGCACAACGCTACATCATGGAACTCCTAATTCCTCATGCACAACCATTGTCAGCTATTACTGAGGTGTTGCTGTGTTTATGAACGACAATGCTTGAGCGCACCGAGCGGGCGACATAGGTGCTTACTTAAGTGAAGTCGGGATCCAGCGTTTAGATTGGCCAATACGAAGTACCGTTCTCAATCCTATTGAGCATCTATGGTACTTCCTAGAACGACGTGGTAGAGCTGTACAATTAGCCCCACAGAACATGCTAAAGCTTCAAATTGCTATTACGGCCGAATGGGAGCTCATAAAAAACCTCGCCCACAGCATGCCACGAAGAATTGTAGCAGTTATTTCAGCTAGAGGAGGCCACCCTCGATACAATTTTTTTACTTTATTCTTTGTAACTTAAGGTCGACTTAATTACCAAACCGAAGTGTTTCAACATCAGGAAATAATATTTATTTTAATTTCTTGCATCAATTCTCTTTCACGACTGTTAATACTAAGAATACTCAAATAGATCAAAAACACCCGTTTTTTTTGCAAAGTAGTATATTATTGATAACTGTCTAAGACTGTCCTAAGACAAAAATGTGATATTGTTGATTTTAGAAGAACGCGTTAGGAGTGGCTATGTGTGGGAGGACAATAGGTTGGCAGATTTCAGGGGGCGGCGTTTCAAAAAACAAAAGTCAGTTGTTATTTATTAAATACTAGCTGTTGCCCGCGACTTCGTCGCTTTTGTTTTTGTTTTTCGAAAGACATGTGCCTCATAAATGTTGCAGCACTTTATGTATTTTTAGGATAGCACAGCCTGGTGTTAAATCGTCAAACACTTTCGTCCCCTCTCCCGAGAGAACTGAGCTTAATTTCGGGATAAAAAGCATCTTATATTACTTCTAATACCTTCAGGAATATGTGTACAAAGTTTTGTGATGATCGGTTAAGTAGTTTTTGCGTGAAAGCGTAACAAACAAACTTACATTCACATTTATAATATTAGTAGAGAACAGATAGGGGACAGAGCTCGTCCGCCATGTTTATTTCCACCGCCAAGCAGCATTGCTGGGTTGCGTTCTGAAGGGTGTAGTTGCAAGAAACTACATTAAACAATTGTTATCTTATCTCAGTACTCAGATATTCAACAACTAAAGCCTGTTATGCAGTCAACTTCTGCACTCAAGGCCTCAAGGGAGGACCCATTGGGAGAGGCCTTGAGGCTTTGAAGTTTGCCCATAATCACCCAGCTGGATCGCAGTTAATGGTAGTAGTAGCATGGAGGACGATGCTGTCCCTTCTCCGTTATATTACCTAAGTCACCTCGTACGACAACAGCGCGAAGAGTTGGCGACAACTGTATTCTGATCTGCCGTCACCGCACGGATAACTCAAAGATTATCTAATTCAAATAAAAAAAAAAAAACAGATTGTAAAATTAAAAACAAAATTTAATTAGTCGCTCTACTTACTCTTAAGTCAGAGACTTTGGTTTGAACTGTATAAACAATAGCTTTTCTTGACAAATAAGTACTCCTAACAATTATTATAAGGCACTTTATTGTTTGCTCACTCCCGACCTACTGTATTGTCTTACACTAGGGTGTATGGAATTTCGGATTTTAAGGGATATTTCTACCTTTTTATAATAAGAAGAGATAATAGAGATTTCTCTTCTGCATGAACATGCATATATATGCATGTTCATCTGCGGAATACGAGTTGATAGGTTTTTTAAATAAAGAGAAGAAGAAGAAGTAGAAACTCATGTCACTCTCCGGTCCTTATCTATGCAAAAATAACGGCAATTCGTCACGTATTACTGCGTGATTTAAGGACAAGCCAACAAAAACACTCGCAATTTTAATATAAGTAAGAAAAAAATCGGTACCTATTCCGGTTTTAGTTACCTTTTTTTATTCCACTACAAGCTAGCCCTTGAATGCTATTTCACCTTGTGGTAAATGGTGATGCAGTCTACGAGGTAGCGGGGCAACCTGTTCGGGGTACGACAGTTATATTAAATCCATACCCCAAATCAGTATCTAAGGGAATTCATACCAGGGTGGTAACCAATCACACCCCACCAGACCAGAGCAGAGAAAAATAAGAAATTATAAATTCCCAAATTGGCATGCGCGCGGTTGGACCTCTGCTTATAAGACCACAGCGCTCACCGCTGCTCCATGGAGCTTTTCACAGAAACTTGTCTGTTAGTAGTCTATTTACATTTAATATGATATAGTGTATTTATGTACACATGTATATTATTTATGCATCTATATTTATAGGTATTATATATAATTGTATGCACAGGGAATGCAGATGATATAAAATGAAGAAAATCTCCAGTACGAGTTATTACAAACTTAGGGATAGGCATTGTAAGAGTTATAAAAAGCCTAACCTTAAGTATTTATAACTCGTACTGGGGATTTTCTTTATTTTGTATCGTCTGCATACCCTGTGAATACCCTCTATGCACGCCATTGATTGTATGAACTATTAGCTTGTAAAGTGTGTTTTTTTTTATCACTAGTTATTGACCTATTGCACTATCCCGATTTCCTTCACTTGATTCCTCCATCTAGAGTTGCCTTGAGGAGTTCGCTTAAATTGATAAGACCGCCTTTGCACATTTTATAGCCTGTAATTTCATCTAGTTTTCTCTGTAATTTATGCAATAAAAACTTCACCTTACTGTCAACCGATCTACCGATAATATGGTCGACCTATTCGGTACTCGCTTCGTTACGCAACCAGCGAATAGCAAGGAAGCAGCTTATTTATGCTGTAATCTGACCCCTGTATCATCATTTCGCGGCGGCGTAAATTTTATCCTTAATCCATATAGGTGTGCAAGATTTCAACACTATTCGAATATTGAGATGTCAATGTATAATATAGTCCTTGTTTGATAAAGTGGTGATAGTCTAATTCGAAGACAAGTAATAAACGACTAAGACACCGAGAGGTATCTTTGCATCGTTCGAGTCCATGTAGGACTGCGGTGCATCAATAATGCAGTCGTATTAACACCCACCAACTCAATGTCATGAACATAAATATCTGGCAAACAATTTTATAGTTTTCAGAAGTTTAAATATTTACCCACTTTATAAATTTACTGTAACACTAGGTTAAGAGTTCGGTCACCCTATCGGGAAGCCGAATTTGATTCCCGGCACGCATCTCTAACTCGTTAGGTTTGTGCACTTTAAGAACTTGATGGTATGGACTATGGACCAGTAAAACATCAGAAAAGTGAAAAAAACCTTAACCCTTCTAATTCTGATTAATTCTTATTCTGAGAGGAAGATGCCCGTGCCCTGAAACCGGTAATTGGGTTGGTGATAAATAGCTTTGTTTTGACCGTCAGTACGCGTTTTGAAATTATGCACGTTTTGAACGTTTTAAAGCAACGAAAGTGTTCACCACAACCTTAACGTAAAGTGAAGCACTGCCGTTGAATGCTTCGTTTACGGATGCAGGGTTCCCATTCCATCACCTTAAGATCGCAATATCAATCGATTCTTCGAGCGATGAATTAGATTACTCCCAAAGAATCATACAAAATCATGATACACACAATTCTGAATTATTTCTTAATTCAAAATTGTGTGTATCATGTGGTTCTGAACTTCAGCTTTTCTTTCGGGGAGCCGAGTTCGCATCCCAGTACGCCTCTAACTTTTCTAAGTGATGTGCGTTTAAAGAAATTTAACTATCACTTGCTTCGACGGTGTAGGAAATCAGCATGCCTGAGAGTTCTCCATAATATTCTCAAAGGTGTGCAGGGTCCACCAATTCGCACAGGGCCAGCGTAGACTACGGCCTTAACTCCTTCTCATTGTGGGAGGAGAACCCGTGCCCTGTAGGCCGGTAATGGGTGTATATCATAAAGCATTTGACTTCAATCTCACCTAGTAAGTGATGAAAGCGGGAAAACCAATTAGGGGTCAGGTAGTTATTTTAAAACTATAGCTCTAATCGGTATCTACCCGGCATCGTACCGGAATGTTAAGTCACAAATTTTTAGTTCAAGTAATACTTGTACCCGTGGCTAAATAGTCGCCATCCTACGATACCTAGCCACGGCGCCTGGTCTGCTCAAAATCATCATCCTCGACCTATTAATATCCGCCTGTTTAGCAAATGCGTCATCCCGTATTAGTTCTGAGATATAGAGCTTGGATCCATCAAGTTTCTTGCGTATGTTGTCAAGATTGTATTAATGATTACACTTTCATTGCACAACACACACAAAAATACAAACATATAGAAGCGTTAAGGTAGAAGGTACAATTCAGCATTCCTTATTAGCACTGAGATATAGAGTTTGGATCCATCAACTTGCTATGTTGTCATGATAGTATTAATGAATATACTTTTATTGCATAACACACACAAAAATACAAATAGAATAGAGCGTTAAGGTACTTCTACCTTAATGGCACAATTAAGCGGTCGCTATCTATATAGCTATATAGATCGCTTTATAAAGATCTCTTCCAGGCAGTCAAATTATCATCATCATATTTTTTTTTTTTAATAAATAAATATACTACGACAATACACACACCGCCATCTAGCCTCAAAGTAAGCGCAGCTTGTGTTATGGGTGCTAAGATGACTGATGAATATTTTTTCAATGAATTAATTTACATAAATACTGATAAAATACATATAAACACCCAGACACTGAAAAACATTCGTGTTCATCACACAAACATTTTCCAGTTGTGGGAATCGAACCCACGGCCTTTGACTCAGAAAGCAGGGTCGCTGCCCACTGCGCCAATCGGCCGTCACTTTTAATTATATTCTTAATCATCATCATTACCAACCCATTACGAACGCACTAACGGGTCTCTCTTCTCAGAATGATCAGGGGTTTGGTCATAATTCATCAGGCGGAGAGTATTATGGAGAACTCAGGCATGCAGGTTCACGATGTGTATCTGACGCGTTAAACCAAGCAATATGTATTTGATGGTAATGCGGGATTTTGATTCACGAAATCATATTGGTTGAGAGCGTCGTTCGAAATCCTGAATCGTAATTGCATAATATTTGCTCAACCGAGCTTAAGATGAAATTTATAGCGAATTCGCTTTCCGAGGTATTTTCTCAAGCTTGCGTTTATTTAAGATAATTGTAACAAACATTAGATTAAAATTGTGCTTTCACGAAGCACGGTCAAATAAGATGCACGTTTATTTTTTTGAGAACTAGCTAGTGCCCGCGTTCTTCGTCCGCGTTTATTACAGATTTTACTAATCCCGTTGGTTTTCCTGAAATAAAAAGTAGGCTATGGTACTTTCCGTCTTTTCAACTACCTCTGTGCCAAAAATTAAGTTGATTGGTTGCTTAGTCAGGTCGTTAAGCTAATACAAACGGACGCACTATCGCATTTATCATATTAGTAAGGACTAGCTGACCCGCGTAACTTCGTCTGCATCAAATCGGTTATTATCGGTATTAAAATCTTTAAAAAACCAAGTAACTAATTGCAGCGTCACCTACCGGGTCCAGTTTTGTTTCCAAAATATATAAACGCGGCCGGGCGGCCCTCGGCATTTTTATTGCTTTTAGCATTTCTATACCAGTCGGTAACTTCTAAACGATCCAATTTTAATAAGTTAAAGAGGAATTTGCAGGTACAAAATTAATTTTAATTATAAAACCTATTTGTTTGGATAAGGATGTATCATCCATCCAGACAAACTTTCGCATTAATAATATTAGTAGGATGGACGAATGCATTCGATCGTTGTCCCATATGCCTTGCGACTTGCTGTTATCTGTCTGTAAGAATTAAAGTCCTATATCTCCGACAATATTTATCAGATCTTCATAAAAATTAGACAATACATGATTTATAGTACACACTTTCAATTAAAAAAATAGTAATTCATCTCGTTTCCCGGAGGAAACTTTAGGGAGGAAACAATAATATTGTTTATCGGGATAAAAAAAAATCGGGTTTAAAGTATACTATATGTTGACCCGGAATACCAGCTACCACTGTATTAAATTTTATTTAAATCCGTTCAGTAGTTTTCACGTGATGCCCGGACAGACAGACAGACAAAAATTAAACAAAAATCTGTTTTGGACTCAGTATCGATTATAAAGCATCCCCCGGTCAAAATTTTCTAAATATAAATGTAGAGAAATCTTCCAGTTACAGTTTTATTATAAGTATTGATATCTGTTGCCCGTGTTGTTCATCCACGTTTATTACGTTTTTTTTTTAAAATTCCGGTGGAATTATTTGATTTCCTGGGATAAAAGCCTATAGCACTCTCCATCTTAAATAAATTCATTGGTAGTTACATACAAATATCTACATACTAATACATAAACCAGAATACACAAATACAACAATACTATTGATAAATATAAAAAAATTAATATACTAATACATATTTTAACATACCAGAAATACTTAAATATGTATGTGTTATACCATAAAGCAGTGATGGTTAAAAAACATAAAACTATTAATATTTTATGTAGTAGCACCATAAAGCTTTATTGCTTACAGTTAGTACAACGACTTAATGAAAGTACCTAGATATTTTACCATCATTAGTGCGCGCTTGACTGAGCGCAGTTCTACCTATTTCAAGAGTACCTTCTACCTCCTCACCGACCTGACAGTAATGGACCCTTTGCTCGTATGGCACTCGTGATTCTTTTGTTTGTTTTTAATCACCACACATTTTTCCGCTTCAAGAACAACAAGCGAGCTAACTGTGTATATATAAAATGTGGCGTAATTATATGCACTCAGTATTTTCTTCCACGCTTTTTATAACTCTCTATAAAGATCCCAAAGGGGTACCTGTATAATTCTTACTCCATTTTTTATAAATATTCCGGTCCTTAAAATTCTTTCGAAACATTTAATGTTTTAATGTTTTGTATACACTAAATACTATTTTAATTATATACTTATTCTGTAGCGTAATTATATGCACTCACTGTTTTCTTATGTATACGCCTTTTATACGCAACTTAAAGTAATACCTATGTTCTTAGTGTTTCTATAAATACAACGTTACTTTACACTCTCCTCTGAAAGTATTTCTAGATTTCGTACTATATACTATTTAATATATATAATTAAGTATAGTCTATCTTGTAAGCTTTTTAAAACTCTTTTTTTAAGATCTTAAAAACGTATTTATATAATTCTTACTGCAATTTTATAAGTACTATATCTACATAACTTAACATTCTTCTTCAAAGCAGCATAGTGTTTACTAATGGTAACTTGTATCCAATATAAACTATTCAAGTTACATGCTAATTTACTAGTATGTTTTACATTAATTTATTTTATGCTAACATCTATTTAGGAAGTGGGTTTAATTTTTACTAGATATTGCCCGCGTTCCTTGTACGAGTTCATTTCGGTCGTTTACAAATTCCGAGGGAGTTTTTTGTATTCCTGTGATAAGAGGAGCCTATAAGTTAAGGAATGACAAACAAATTAACACAATTTCGAATTTATAATATTAGCTAGGAATTTCTTATTTCATCAAAATATAACTTTGGTTCAAATCTTTATTCACGAGAAAATTATCAGTCTCTGAGACAATATATTATACTAGCGACTCTAATACAAGAACAAATGGCCGGATAACGACGTCGTATGAAAAAATGAAAGGTTAACTATGCTTTCTTGTTTTTTTTTCGTAAACAAGGCATTGAAAATAAAATCATAAAGCCCACCAACTGTGTTATTTTATACTGTTTCCACTTTCAAAATGTTGTATAGAAACATGTATACCTATCATGTTGTGTGCAAATAAACGAATTGAAATTTTGATTGTAAGCCGCCAAGAGGCCGGCGGCCTGTGCCAGATGCGCATTGTGTCAATAACTGTTGTATTAAATGCGTTAGTTATTTAATTATTATTGTATGACTAGCGTAGGTCAGCAACTTCGTCTGCGTGAAATAAGGATATTTTCCAGCGTTGTCTATACCCCAGCCAGCTAATAACAACAAAAAGTCTTTCATTTTTCCAGTTATACATCCATGTTGGATATTTAATTTGAAAAATAAAGGATATATAAACTTAAACTCCTTATTTCAGCCGTTAAGGAATGCCTTTAGGGTGCCAAGAATGTTCTTTTAAAATTTCTAATTTGCTCAGCAGTTTTTGGTAGGTATTATATGTTTTCTATTACGAAACAGTCCGTAGTTAAAGATTACGTATAAATCAATATTTCATTATATAGATATAATTTCTTGTTACCTCAGATAGATGATATTCAACATGTAACAGTGTTACGAAATACTGTTAAAGGGTGCATATTTGTATTTCCATAGATATTAATTCGAAATATTCTAAATGTTTACTTATGACAACCCTATTGAAGATAAAAGACCGACACGCGCATAGTAAGTTCGCTACGCGACGCGTACCTAATAAAGTGACGGGACATATGATTTTAATTTTGCTTGTAATGTTAGGGTTGTGTATGATTTTTTTAGTAAAAACTTTGGCAGTGCTTTACTCAAAAACTATCAGCGTTTCGGTTTTACAGAAAAGTCTCAGAGACAGTACATAATGTACCTCAAAAGCCTGTTAAGTATTATTTCGGTTTTCATTTACATGCTGTATAAGAACTTCTGCTATTAGCCAGAGAAAAACGAATCTAAACCAAGTTATGCAAATTAATTAAATAGATATAATTAACAATGATGAAGTGTACATATCCATACTAATAAAAATAATTGCTTGTTTGTTGGTTTGTTTGTTTGCTACCAACTTCGGCTCAACTGCTAAACCAATCTTTATGAAATTAGGCACATATTATGTAGTGTGCATCTTGGTATGTATTTAGGATATTTTTTATTGCGGGTATGCAAAGGGCTCCCGCTGGGTTACAATAGATATATATATACCCAGAATTCAAAACATACAGAACCCACCTTCAGCCATTATTGCATCCAGTGCATTTTGTCAAATAACAGCCCCGCGCACGTCTCACTTCACATCCGCAGAATGCTAGCTCACAAACTTTTCTCAATGTCCCCATTTTATGGTATACAATATTAGAGGTTAAATAATTACAGTCAACTGCTAAATGGAATTAACTGACTAACTGTTCGAGAAACACTACTAAAGTGGAGTGGTTTTTGATGCTTCAATATTAATCATGTACACAGTTTTTGTATTTCCTTAATTCTGTAAAAAAATAAAAGATTAAAAGCCGCTTGCGAGCGTGAACTCCTGTATAAATATATTGAAATAGGCCAGCGGCTACTATTTGTAGAGCGCTTAGCGCTAAAAGCCACGAATGCATTAGTTATATCTATTCAAATCAATCAAATTAGTACAGGATCGCCGTATCGGTCAGTGGTCAATGTGATTTCAAAATAACTGCCCCTTATTATACGTACTTTCACAATATCTTTTATTATTGAAATTCTTCAAAGCAGCCACAGAATGTTCAGTGCAGAAAGTATTCTATTTTTTCTTTGTTACAGGTCTTGCCGGGGCTCTACGTGGGGAACTATAGAGACTCAAAAGACCCTTTACAGTTGGAGAAGTACAAAATAACGCATATCCTTTCCATACACGACGCTGCTAGAAGAATACACGCTGTAAGTTTTTATTTTGTAACATTATAATTTTATAACGACGACCTTCTTGGCGCTACGGTGAGCGCTGTGAATTTAAGTAGGAGGTCCCGCGTTCGATTCCCAGCAGGGGGAATTTTCTCCGGTCTGGTCTGGTGGAAGGCTTTGGCCGTAGCTAGTTACCACCCTACCGAAAAAGACGTGCTACTAAGCGATTTAGTGTCCCATTGCGATTTCGCGTAGAAACCGATTAGGGGTATGATTACCATACTCCCTAACAGGTTAGCCCGCTACAATCTTAGACTGCATCGTCACTTACCACCAGGTTAGACTGCAGTCAAAGGCTAACTTGTAGAGGAATAAACAAAAAGAAATACAAGCAAATATTAAGTTTCAGTGCTTCACATCTCTTGCAACTACTTAGCCTATGCAAATCTAAATTTGCATGAAGCTGACCTGAATCTAACCTCTTTACCGCAAACCGGTTTTGTTTATTTATTCTCCGGCACGAAATGTTTTCTTTATTTTTTTTATTCAATAATAATTGCGCGATCTTACCTGATACTTTTCTTATAGTTGCGTACCAGTCATCTCCATACAAAATTGGCAATGAGTGTACAACTGCCGCAGCGTCAAACTATGCGTTGTGTATAAAGACGAACGGTTAGCAACATATTGGACAGTTTTCCGAATGGTAGTCAGATCTTGGTGAAGCTTTAGACTGCATCGTCCATAGTCACTCGCATACCAAACTAAAGGTAACGCAAAACTTCAAGTATGAACCCAGACTCAAATTTGTGCGCCACTGAGGAAGAAGGCTGAGCACGCTGAAACGAACAGCCGCCTTACCTTACCTGAAAATGAATCGTAAAACCTGTTTCTACCGATGGGTTGCCACTTGACGGTTCCGTCTTTGACGATACGTTGATAAATAGTCCCGACATAGTAAACCAGAGGCAATTATAGGAAAAAAAATGTCCTTCTGTCCCGACCCGAGCCAGAGACGCAATATATCGCTGTGCCTGTTAATTTGTTGACATTATAAGTAGCGGAAATCTATATACGTAAGCAGACTAAAGGTGCTGCTAAATAAAGCGTTATAATTCGACCGCCAATTGGCACAGTGGGCAGCGACCCTACTTTTTGAGTCCGTGGGTTCGATTCCCACAGCTGGAAAATGTTTGTGTGATGAACATTTATGTTTTTCAGTGTCTGGGTGTTCTGTATCTTATAAGTATTACGATCTGTATTTTATAAGTATTACGGATATTATTCATTCAGTACCCATATCACAAGCTACGCTTACTTTGGGGCTAGATGTATAGATGTAGGCTTGAAAGTTTATATAAAACGTAAGCTTACAGAAAAATCCTATTATTATATTAAGGATTACTTAAACGATAAAAAAGCTTGGGTGTGAATTGCTCTAGCTTCATAGCTTAATATAAATAAACTGTGAGATGGTGATAACAAAAAAAATTACCCGGCTTAGTTTGTTGTGGGCTCTTCTTAGACCAGGGCGCGTTTGGAACCCTGGTAGTTTTGGGTTTAAGTTGGCGAACGAAGTTATCACCATCCCCTTACAATTATGTAAACAAATATGTATGAACGCTTCATAAGTGCCTGTGATAGGCCTACATGAATAAAGAAATTTTGAATTTGAATTCGAATTTGATGGCGATGTGTGTGTTGTCGTAGTTTATTTATTTTATTTATAATTTGAATGTGTTTTGACTTTGTGTTTAAGTGTCATTTTTCGTGCCGCTCTATATTGAGAGGCTTCAGGCCGGAAGACCGCATTGCAAAAATGCTTCTTGGCGGCAGCAATCAGCATGGCGGTAGCGCTTCTCCAAACGAGCTCCGTCACAAAAAGGTCTACTACTACTAAAAACCTTATCACCTCTATTGAAATCACATTGGTGAATTTCTTAAGGACATGGTCGCTTGAAAGCACACCCGCTCAAAAAGATTAAGTTGAAAAAGAGCAACTTCTGAGTTTATTGCCAGCCTCTTTTTAGTAGAATCTAGCTGCCGAACCGGTGGTAGAGTCAATACAATTAAATAGGATGACGTTTCAAAAGTAGTTATTCAAATAAATGAATATTAAATATTTTGCATTTTTAATTTTGAACAACTGAGATAACAAATCATATAAGCACTTCGTTCCTAATAAGTAATAGGGAATCACAGCACTTTATTTATGATAAACCCGATGATTATATTAAATATATCAACAAACCATAGTTTGTATACTCATTGATAGTGTATTGAAAATAGAATAATGGCCTTTAGTAGACTATCAAAGAAAAGTATAGGATCTATGGCGGGTGACGCGAGTTTGACAAGATAGATTGGCGGGATAGAAAAGTTAGAACGGATTTAAATTAATTACCTCTTTACCAATTCCTTCCATTTGATCGAATACAAAAGCGGGCAGTTCGATTTGTTGACAATCCCAGATTGACTTGCAGTTTGGAATCCCTGGGGCACCAAGTGGCGTGCACTTCATACATGCACAAAAGCACTGCTTACCCTGAGATTGATATGTAACTCGGATAGGAGGAGGATATTTGCCGTTTCATGTAATTTTCCTGCTGTATGCATACCCTGGTAAGAAACCCAGTGCACGCCACTGGGGGCACCGAAGAGATGTTAGCTCCCTTTGTGTGTTCTATCGACTCTATAATGGAGAGTGTTCCGAAGAGTTGTTTGCGTTGATACCTCCTTCCCTGTTCTCTGACCACACCTCACGTCGTAGAAATAAATTCCACCCTCATCATCTGGATGCCTGGTTTTCTTCTACTGTTCGAAATACCAGATAATTTCTACCGCGCACTTGCAAACTGTGGAAAAATCTCCCATCTGTTGTGTTTCCTCAAAAATTCAATCTAGGGTTATTCAAGGGGCGGATAAACAAATTCCTTAAAAGCCGGCAACGCATCGGTGGCTCCAGATGTTTATGTTTATGGGCGGCGGTGATCACTTACCATCAGGTGACCCACTTGCTCGTTTGCCCGCTATTAATATAAAAAAATAAAAAAAATTGAGAAAAGGAGATTAAGTAAAAGTATTGTGGAAACGATATAGTTAATAAAAGAGGACACATGGGTTATCATCGTATAAGCATTTACACGTACTATCACCAAATCTTACATTAGAACAATACCTTTACATTCTTTGGAAAATATATCTCATATCACTAGCTTGGCCAATAAATCCGCTCCGTCATTCTTTTTCGCCTGTCAAGCATATTTCTTGCCTGCCACACGTCCAACCAGAAGTGCGACAACATTAACGAAATATTTTTAAAACAAGAGTCGTATGTACTTGTGATGGAGTTGTTAAAAGTTGTTGTTGGTACTATGGTTGTACCTGATGTTGCATCAGATAAGTGTATCACATCCTTTGGGTAATTTAGGTATCAAATATATGGAGCCCTAGCATTATTATTTATTTATTCAGACCGTTTATGTAGCAGAGGTTGCTCTATACAAACAACTTGTTCCAAAAGTCCTGGTGTTATAAGTGATAATAGTAGATAGTTATGTTTGACGTGTCTTGTTTCAAAGGGCCTAGCGTTATAACGTATGATAATGTTGTAATTGTGTTTATAAGTTTTGTATTAATTGATTGAATAAAAGAGCAACGGCGGAGTTTCTTGCCAGTGGTCTTCTCTGCCGAAGACAGCATTCCGAACTGGTAGTAGAGTCATTTCAAGGTAATAAGTAATATGAATTATAGATAAGCTTAATATACAGTATTAGAGTTGGTCCAGTTGTTTTATTTTACTCCTTGGAGACAGTGTTATAGAGTACAGACCCACAACACTGCTCTTATCCAGGTTGGTGGGCTTTAATTATATCCCTATCCCTACTAATATTATAAATGTCAATGTAAGCTTGCTTGTTACGCTTTCACGCAAAAACTACTTAAGCGGTCCTCATGAAACTTTGTACACATATTCTTGGAAGTGTTAGAAGTAATATAAAATATTTTTATTGCGACATTAAGCTCAGTTCCTTTGAGAGAGGGGATGAAAGTGTTTGACGATTTTACACCATAACTCCGACAAATTATAACCGATTTAAATAATAAATTTTTTACTATAGAGGTTAATATATGTGTTTAATTTTGCCCAAATTTTGTGTAGATCTGATGAATGTAATTGGAGATAGAGGACAGAACTCCTCAGCGGACAGTAGCAAACCCCTCATTTAAGGCTTAGCGATACTGAATACTTTAATTTTTTTAGACCTACTCGTACAACTAAATTGAATGCCACATCAAAAAACAAAATCAAACGCAGACGAAGTCGCGGGCAAAAGCTAGTCTTTTATAAAATGAATAACACTTAACAGTATGTCATAAGTAAGGAAGAATAATATTCATGAGAGTATATACTTACTGCTAAGAAACTAGGTATATTATTAATTAATGAAAGATCTAAGTGCCATCCTGAACATTGTTAGTATTGAAGTTAATACCTGGTCTACCACCATCTTGCCTATTTTTTTTAGCACACTCGTATTCAAGTAAAGTCGCCGCCAATAAATCACAGATTACCCTACTTGTAAAATAATTCCAGCCATTAAAACAGAAAGTTTCAACCGTTTTCCCGCGGGCGAAAAAAAGCCATCTACCGCTAAAATGAGTTTCATGAATATTCCACCATACACGCTCGTTGGAGATACGTTTCATAACTTCAATAAGCGCCCTCCCACGTGTAAATACCAGCATGTATGTTTCGTGAACATGAATAATTTGTTTTATTGCCGAAGCTACAGCTATCTGTGGTAGCTAGGCACATTCATTGGAATGTAAAGTTCGAGTGGTATAATAAAAGCACATGTGGTATTTTGAGTGGAGATTTATGGAATGACGCGTTTGTTTTTATCAGTCAATAATTTATTATTTTTCTTTTTTTTTTCAAATTCTTAACAATGCTTAAAAGATAAAATACAACACTATTAAAAATTTATAAAATTGCGGGGCTTTTGAATGCTCAAGCAACCGGTGGTCAGGGCTCCAGAGTGAGGAACCTCCTCACAATACGCGCCGTTTCAAGGACTACTGCCTTCTGTATCCGACCCTTGATCCAAAAACCAAGCGAAAGCTTCTTAAGATGTTGGTCAAAGCTTTTCGCGAGAAGACCATTGACTGAAACGACGATCGGAACAATAACGGTCGACTCAACATTCCACATGGCGGTAATCTCGTGAGCAAGGTCCAAGTATTTAGATACTTTTTCCTTTTCAGCTTTCACCAGATTATCGTCATGTGGAATAGTAATGTCAACAATTATTGCACGGCGCACTGATCGATTGACTAGCACTATATCAGGTCTATTAGCTGTAATATACCTGTCAGTGATAATCGTTCGATCCCTGTAGATCCAATGCACTGCTATTTTCAAGAACTGACGCCGGGTCGTACCTATAGTAAGGCATCTCAAAATCGATAAGGCCAAACCGAAGAGCAAGTTGTTGATGAACTTGATTATGTCTGTGCAAGTATTCGCCGTTAGCAAGATGAGAACACCCGGAAACTATATGTCTGAGGGACTTCCCAGGACGATGACACGCTTGAAATATGTCTAGAGTGCCATCTTTCATAATGTGTTTCCGGTAGTTTCTCGTCTTGATGACTTCGTCCATAATTGCACAGACAAAACCCTCGGTTTCCCCAAATAGGTCATTGAACTGTAACCAGGATACATATGCGATTTGATCTACATCTGGTCCAGACAGGGCCTTGTAGAATCTGCCATGCAACTCCTTACTCTTCCATACCGCCACACGATCTGCGTTTCTAAGTACTTTTGGCTTGCGCCAGTACTCTTTGCCAAGGAATAGTGGAGTAAGACCCTTCTCTACTGCAACGACATCCAAAAACAAGAAAATGATCTCTAAGATTGCACACCTCACGATTATGAAGATTCTTGGCATTCAGAAGACCACGTCCTCCACACTTGCTTGGGATGTACAACCTCATTACAGAGGAACGTGGGTGATGCATACGGTAAGCCGTCAACAGTTTGCGAACTTTATAGTCCAGGGTGTCCAGTACAGTTTGAGTCCACTTTAGAATGCCAAAAGTGTATATCAGTAAGGGCATGACCCAGCTATTAAAGGCACGTACCTTATTAACACCTGAAAATAGACTCTTTAGTTCAGTATATTTTACGTTCAGTCAATAATTATTATTACAACTAAAATAAAGCATAAAAATTAGATCTAAGGTTTTCTTTTCATTAATTCAAAGTATATAATAAGTATCTCGCTGAGATGAAAAAAAAGCTGGACAGTAGGTATGTAGAGGTGGCCCCGCATAAACTGGCCGGCTAAAGCATCTAACGCTAAAGGACAGAATGCAGAAGAAAACCAAGGTAAGTAAGTAGGTTATATATAGGGACACGATAGGTACCGATTGCTACAAACCATGATATTGGGGAACATTGCAGGTAAAAGAGGGGTTGGAACGTTAAAAAAGTCCTAGCTACGCATTATACTCGTGTGGATCGGAATCGAGACGGTTGGAGAACTATTTATTCAATTTAGCCATAGACAAGAAAAAGTTTTAAAAAACTGGAGAGGCATTTGAAAACGAAGATATGAGCAAAGAGAAAATACCTACATAGTTTATCAATCACTGTTGTTACACAGTCGAGTACTGTACACGATACGGCTTCTGATGGTTGAAGGCTGGACGAATGCATTAGAAGAGAGAGTGGTATACTAATAAGTAATAATAAGACTTCAGCGATTATTTCTCAGCTCAAACATTCATATATTTCTGCCATTTCGAAACGCCCTCTCAACAAGCGTGGCGTGTTAAATATTGAAAGTCAACATCTCATAATGATGCTCTAGTGACGGAACGAAACGTGCTAAGGGAGCGTATTTAGTATGATCTGTGTAGTGTACTTATATGTTTGTATGTATGTAATTATAAAGATTAAATTTTAAATTAAAATTAAAAATTATCATCAATGGGCTAAAAAAGTACACTATTGGATTAAAAGCTCTCCCAACGAGAGGGTTTGCCCAAATTCAAATTCAAATTCAAAATTCGTTTATTTCAAGTAGGCCTAATATAAGCACTTTTATTTCTAGGAAATCACAGGCAATTATTTTAGGCAGCCGAAACCAAATCTCAAAGATTGACTGGGTTTCCCTTCCGCCTATTGAATTCGATGGTGTAACAATTCCTTATTGTGTTAATGTTAAAAATCTTGGTATATATCTAGATCAAACCTTAAGTTGGACACATCATCTGAAAGAGGTCAGTAGAAAAACCTTTGCGGCTTTGGGTTCTTTGCGTCGCCTTCGTTCTTTTCTTCCGATTCCTACGAAATTATGCTCGCACAAACTCTCCTCCTTCCCATTATTGATTACGCTGACGCAAGCTTTGTTGACTTAACTGAAGATCAGTTAAATAAGCTTGAGAGACTTCAAAATACTAGCATCCGGTTCATATTTGGATTGCGCAAATATGACCATATTTCCCAATTTCGGTCTCGTCTCAAGTGGTTACCAATCCGACTTCGCCGGTTTTTCATATTCTTTCTATTCTGTACTGTATCTTGTTCCATCCTTCTACTCCTGTTTATCTCAAAGAGAAATTTGTATTCACAGGGCCTCCTGAGGATGCTCGCTCTACGAGGAGGTTTATCCTGAAGGTGCCTGGTCATAAGTCCTCTTTTTTCCACAAATCCTTTACGGTTCAGGCCGTTACACTTTGGAACGCCCTGCCGTTAGAGATTCGTGAGGCGCAAACGATCGGCATTTTTAAGAAACAAGTGAAGGATCACTACTTGTCTGTATCGGCCGGGCATTGATGGGAATGATCACTGTATTCTTTTTGTTTGTTTATTTCGTTTTCTACATATTTTTGAGGGTTCTTTTATTTTATTAATTTTTTTTATTTTTATTTTTTTAATTAAGTATTTATAGTAGCGTATTTGTATGTTTATATGTTTGTATATATGTATGGAATATATTTTATATTTTTGTACATATCTTTAATATGTTATGTTTAGTATATACTATGTTTTATGTTTTTTTTTTTTATTTATTTTTTTATGTTAATTTAGTTTTAAGTCCTAATATTTAATTTTGTTTGTTGTACCACCTACTTATTTCTTATAACATTTTCTTGTATGCCTTTGGTTGCCTGGAAGAGATCGCTATTTAGCGATAAGGCCGCCAAATTGTACGTTCTACCTTATTGTGCTGTTGTATTTGTATCTCTGTAAATTTTCTCTGTGGTGTACAATAAAAGTGTATTCATTCATTCATTCATTCACTTTTAAAACGTCAAGTCTGTCTGTTTGTAGTGACTCTACCACCGGTTCGGAAGGCAGATCCTACCGAGAAGAAGCCGGCATGAAACTCAGCAGTTGCTCTTTTCCAACATTAACAATTAACATTTTTCTATCTTGTGAGACATAAAAGCGGAGTCGGATGCTTCCAAGCAACCTTGTCATTAAGAAATTCATCAATTGTATAGTAACCTCGCTGTAATAAATGTGTTTTAACATATTCTTTAAATTTATGCTTTAGTAGGTCCAAAATCACCTTAGGAATCATATTACAAATCGTATACTCGATCCCACAAATGACTTTCGCGGACGATATGCAGATGACACTAATTTATGACCATTTCTTGTAAGTCGACTGTTTATGTCCACTTTTTGACAAAGATTATGGGCAAACCATCTCGTCTCGTAAGTGCAAGCGTCATTATCATCAATGGGCTAAAATAGTCAATTGTTGGACTAAAAGCTCTCCCAACGAGAGGGCTACTGCTGGGCAGGCCTGTTGGTGATCGCGGTATTTGGTAGTAGTAGCAAAGAGTACGCTGCTCTCTTTTCCATTACGTCTTACGACACCCGGGTAAGAGCAGGGATTGTAACAGCTGTAGTCTCATCTGCGGACACAACACGGAATCACGGAATTACGGCAACGTAAGCGTAGCGTGGACGAATCTAAGCTTTTAAATACGATTAATTAAGCCCGATTAAGTTCGATAATTGTGTTTCGATACTCGAAAAGGACACTACTACTACGCTTGCTATGAAACATCTCACACTAAGCGCCCTCGTTTTCAACTTCGTTCTGAATCATTACATATTCAAATTCAAGCCCCTCGTTCTACGAAGTTAGATTGTTATAATATTTTAATTAATCTAGCAAATTCTCGCAACTGTGATACTGTATAATTATTCATATTCGTTCTCTTGACCCTGTTTTTAAAATACTAATTACGTAGGGGTATTTTGCCGTAGAGGGGCCAAATCTATATTTCTTTTTCCTATAAGAGAAAAGGGGTTTTTTTATGAGATAATCATATAATTCCATTATCTCTTCTTATTTCATAAAAAAAGGATGAGATGATTTTTGAAATAACTTTGTCGCGGTGCACATGCTTGCCCTAAAGGTTTTCTTCAGTAATCTGATCCTATTGTAGTGTCAATTTGTGAAGACATAGGCTTTGAATCATAAAGGGTAAAAAATAGAACCAATAAGGAGTTTACCTGTTTTGTAAGTAAGCCTGTGGCACGTCCAATTTCCATCCAAGGTTGATAAAGTTTATTACTGACTATCTAAAGAGATTTACGAGTGACAGTAGCTCTCCGTAGACCTAAAAATTATACATTATGTAGTCTGTCTTTTGTGGTAAAAGGAAATAGAATTGAGTACTATTACATTATGATATGCTTCGATCAGGGATGCATTTTTTTTTTCACTCGAGCAACCAGTTAGAACATTCCATAAGGGGAAGGATTTAAAAAACATTTCTACTTAAACTTGCAGGGTGCTAAAGGAATATTGTATCAAAATGTAAAAATTCAACGTTCAGACGTTAGGGCAGTAGGTTATTTGTCGAGACACCGGAAAGGTATCTTTGCATCGTTCGATTCAATGTAGAACTGAAGTGTATTGAAAATGCACCCGTATTTGTATCAAAATTGCCCACCAACTCAATGTCATGAACATTGGTTGTTAATCAAATATAATTTTAATTATTTCTTGGAAACTTTTTATTAATTAAATAATAATTATAAGCGTATTAGTAAAAATTCAAATTTATAGTTATGAAAAGATTAAATATTTACCCACTTTATAAAATTACTGTAACGCAAGACAAAGCCTAGAGAAAAATAAACACACCTTTATTTCGTGTTCTACTTATATTTATAAGTAGAACACGAAATAAAGGTTATCTAGGATTAATATACCTAGAAGAGATTTTTCAATTGCGGCAAACATTAAATCCCATTATTCAAACATTTTCGTACAGGCGCGATTTTAACGGAACGTGTATGGAACTTCGTCATAAAAGTTTAACGACTCGCGTAGCACGACTCTGCCTAAATTCACACAAAGCCAAAATATCGCAGCGACCCATTATAACCTGCTTTGAAAAAAAAAAGAGAAAGTTCTGAACTCCACCCGTGTTCCACCTCGTGCAGTTGTTAATTAATTAATAGTAAAAGATTTAGGAATATAGTTTTCTTTTTCTTCATAACTTCTAATGAAAAAACTAAGCAGATGGCCCGGCCCTTTTGATGGTAAATAGAAGAACATCGCATTTAAATAGAGTGACATTTCGTAGGGTATGCGAAGAACACGCCCCGTAAGGTTCCACTCTATGTGCATCAATCTGAGGCGTAGGTGTAAAATAAATTAAAAAAAAAATCTGCTTTGCGGCAGAAATAAACATGGCGATAGTACTTTCTCTGACCGCACCTCACGCCGTAGAAATAAATTCCACCCTCAACATCTGGATGCCTGGTATTCTTTTACTATTCGAAATACCAGATCATTTCTACCGCGTAAATTGCAAATTGTGGAACAATCTCCCATCTGATGTGTTTCCTCAAAAATACAATCTAGGGTTATTCAAGGGGCGGATAAACAAATACCTTAGAAGCCGGCAACGAATCGGTGGCTCCTCTGGTGTTGCAGATGTTTATGGGCGGCGATGATCACTAAACATCAGGTGACCAACTTGCTCGTTTGCCCGCTAAAAATATTTAAAAAAAAACAGACGAGCTTAGTCCCAAAAAGCTCATTAAAAGCTCAAAATACGGCGCATTATTCACGGAAATATGGTATGAGCACAGTCTGATCGTGTTAAATGTTTCAACTAAGTATCCTGCATTGGCTATCGGCCATCATTTTATACTGGTCGTCACAGACAAGTAACCCTATACCTACTTAATGGTTTCTGTTGGCCGTCCACTTCGATGAAAAAATAGCAAACAAATCTTATATACTTACGAGTATATAAAAGAGAAAGTGAGTGGGTATATAACGTATAGGCTCCGAAGCGGCTGGACCGATTTCAATGAAACTTTCAGAGAATCTCCGGATTGACCTGGCGAGTAATCCTATAAAGTTTGGTGACGATCGGAGCACTCCTATTTTTGAACTGTCGAACTGAAAAATACAGCTTTTATTTACTATGATGATATTCTATTGTTGGGTGTACATGGGTGTAGATAATGATCTTAAAAATTTAATGATGTAAGTTTATTGTTTAAATAAAATAAAGCAAAATCCAGCCCGGAACATGTACGTGCGATGAACATTAATGTTTTTCAGTGTCTGGGTGTTTATCTTTATACTATAAGTTATTATGCATAGTATTCATAAAAATATCCATCAGTCTTCTTAGTAATCGAAAACACAAGTTACGCTTTGGGCCAGGTGGCGATGTGTGTGTGTTGTCATAGTATATGTATTAATTTATTTTTTTGTGGAAAAAAAAAATATAATACCGGCTCGGGGAAATTATACAAAATATAGTGTAGAAGAAATATGAGTAAACATACTTTCTTTTCTTACTAACTACTAAAGTATGCTTACTTAAACTGCTTACTTAAACTGTCCGAGACGATAAACAGTATGTTCTCTCCCCGTGGAGAAAACATCTCTAGGGTCAAGCTTGCCATGCTGAGTACGTCAAGTCGTCGGAACCGGTTATTATAAGTAAGATGTGGTAATAATTGGGAAGCTGCCCACCTCGCATTAAAGTAACATGGAAAGTACCATGGAAAGTTCCCATGGAAAGTTCCTCTACCTTCCATGGGAAGGAATGCCTGTGCAACGTTAATTGGCTGAAGATGATTGGATGAGATGAGAGGTTTTTCGTGGAGACCGAGTTCGATCCCCTGCACACTTTAGCCTTAAACCTTTCAGAGCTATGTGCTTTTTCAACTGACTTAAAAAAAAGGAGGAGGCTGTCAATTCGACTGTTTTTTTTTTGTAAACTGTTTAGTATGTCATACCACAGAAGTCTATTTGAGGGATCCCGGTAAAATCGAGGAATACATATAGGAACACCTATAGCGATTTTAGTATTTTGTTAATACAACTTGAGCATTTTATTTAGAAAAGTCTCATTTAGTAACGTGAAACTGACGATGAAAACCAAGGATGGCCACCGAAACTATACTATAATAAGTATTACACTAGTTGCGCTTGCGATTATGCTCAATAGTAGGTAAGCAATCTGTGCTCGGGACAATAAAGGAGCTGAAGGTGAAGTGCCGGGAGCACTTCTCAACCATTGACGCCCGCTGTCTTTGGGAAAATCAATATTTTGCGTTGTATTTTGTACTAGGCATAGCGCCATACCATCGGCGGCGGCGCCCGCCGGACGTCAGAGGTTTGCCGCGTAACCTCCTGGACTACTAACCGCTTTCTCGCCACTGGCTGATGGGCGCTCGCCAATACGCATTATAAAGCTCGGACCCACGGACACTCCAAGTCGCCGCAACACCGCTGATCGCCGCGACTCGTCGCAGGCTCGATCCCCCGGTCTCGACACCACGGACCCAACGGTCCCACCCAATAACCCGCCTGAAGTTCAGACGGCGCTGAAACTACTGAGAAGGGCCATCGCCCTGTTCAGTTACCCCGAGCCCTCACTACAGAGAGTCCGAGGAAGAGGAAGTTATGAGCAGTTGAGATTTCATTATTATAACTTAATATAAACCTACCGAGCGAATCACACTTTGAATATACAATCAGGCGGAATTGCACTACACCACTCCATCGCTTTAAAAGTAGGTACAGTAATAACAATTTATGACACACTATAAAGCCGAACGTGCCATGCCTTTCGTAACTACGTGTAACTGATCATTATTGTTAACATAACATGAATTGCTGCGATCTGAGTGAATCCGCTTTTATGTCTCCCTTAAGACTACCTAGAACTCTCGGAAAGTTATAGTCAAGGCTGAGGGATAAGATGTAATACACTACTTTATCAAACAACAAGATTTATTTTGTAGTATGAAATTTTAAGAGGCCAGTAAATAATGCGCAAGGATCACTTGTACTCACACAAATGTTTGTCGAAATAATGTATGCATAGGTTTAACTTTCTAAACTCATGTCGATTTTCACGATACTTAATCTCGGATATTAACTCAATCTTATCACCGACGATGTGACCTCTCATCTCTTCTCCTCATTGCGAAAACACGGTTACCAACTTTTTTTTATTCTTCTACAACTTCCATTTTAGCCAGATTTTTTTATTTTTTTACATGTTCCTTTGACTGCAATCTCACCTGATGATAACAGATGATGTCTAAGATGATCGGGCCAAACTGACACCAACCTAAGGGATATACCAGTTGCATCCCCTAATCGGGTTCCACACAGCACCTGTGTAAGGTGGTAACTAGGCAAGGCCGAAGAATCCCACCAGACCATCCGAGAAAATTCAGACATTATAAATTTCCTAACTGCCTCTGCAAAAGATCGAACCCAGGATCTCTCTCTTACTAGACTTGAGACGATAAGAAAGAAAATATAAGGTCCATTGTATTTTCTTTTTTAGTAAATTATCTCAAAATCGCAGTTTGTAGTTTTAATATTACAAAAAATAAGTTGTAAATATTCTCATTGAGTGAAAATGTAATTTCTTTTGAGAAAAATAAACGTCTTTAACCACAAAATCTTTGTGTATGAGATCGCCCGGAACGTGCAGGTGTGTTCATAATAATTTAATCTGGCACGAAAAGCTCACAAGCTATTTATCCACAAAACAGTAATTTCGCCGTTTCACGAACTGACAACGTGTTGTTGATGCCCTAAGCGTTGCGAAACCAAAGAGATAAGTTGTTGCCTTAAATCGTCGGGGTTTCGTATTATATTATTATTAAACTCTTTATTTGTATGCCACAACATTAACATTTTAAAAATATAACAAAAACAGAAGCATATCGAAAGAAGTAGTAATACAAAAGGCGGCCTTATCGCTTAATAGCGATCTCTGCCAGGCAACCTTAGAATTAGGAAAAAAAAAGAAGAGGAGAATAGACTGCTGGTGGTACAAATATTAAAATACATACATGCGAATAACTACATGCTAATACATAAACTAGTGTACACAAAAAGATAAAAAGTAAATTATATAATTAAGAAATAAATATAAAAATAAACTAATATATATAATAACAACACTTACATATTTAAATACGATAAAATACAATAAATGAGTAAGTATATACACTATATAATATAATACTACATAATATATATTATAGGGATGTACTTAAAGAATATTTTTATATTATGTTGTTATGTTAATTAGATAGGTAGGTATGTTCTTCGTCGGATCGTCATAGCCTAGCTCCGTTTCCAGGTGGAGTCTGGAATTGGGTATTAGGTTATTCTATAATGGAAGCTTATATCTATTGACTTCGGCCTTCCGTTCAGGGCACGCACCTCTAACATTTCTGAGTTAGAAATTCGCGTTTTTAACTGCTTTTATGGTGAAGGAAAATATCGTCGCCATAATGGTCCTACGGGCGTGAGAATACCACTACGTGGCCTTTACTATTCTCATTTTGATCTAAGTCCCATACGCTGTAGTAGGCCGGTCATTGGTTAATTATGGTGATGTGGTTTCAAATAATTAAAAATAAAATGTTCGGACTCAGATCTTTTCGTGATTATATTTGTAGAAGTAGCTCTCTGGTTTGTAACAGTTAAACTATCGACAAGTTAGGTTGGCCTCCAACTTATTTTGACGATATTAGCACATCTCTTTGCGTACGAGTGTTTGCAGATGTATGCGAAATGAGAGACCGCGGTCGCTGAGTTTTGCCCTTGCGGCACTCCGCTCCATTTGAGTGTGTTGGAGCTGCAATTGAAGACTGGCTGACGGGTGCGATTTTTCTTTGCACCTTTCCTTGATTTTTGTGGCATCGACAGATATCTCGTTAGTGATTTATTTGCTTACAAAAGACGCAAGGTAGTGAAAGTCGATGAATGAATGAATACACTTTTATTGTACACCAAAGAAAAAAAGTAGTGACAGAGATATAAATACAGAGCAAGAGAGTACAATTTGAAGGCCTTATCGCTACATAGCGATTTCTTCCAAGCAACCAAAGGCGTAAAAGGAAAAACATAGAAAAGAGTTAGGTGGTGCAATCAATAAGTTTTAAAAATTATACAATATATAAATAAAATATATAACTATAAATAAATATATATATATATATATATATTACATATAAATACAAATAAGATATAAACATACATGAAATTACCCATAATGAATGTAAACTACTAAAATTCAAATACAACAGATACAAATATGCAAATATATAACATACATATTGTCGATGCAAATAAGTATATGAAAAATATTGAGAAATGCAAGCAAACAGGTAACTTTTATTTCACTGTTGATTGAAGTCTTTGCTTAACCCGAATAGGTGTCATTCGGGTTTGCTTAACCCGAATAACACATATTCGGGTGTGATCAATAAATAGCCTATAACAGTCCACTGCTGAACGCTGAAACTTGAAAGGCCACTGAAAAGCCTCTCCGAATGGGACGGTTTGCCCATAACTACGACACGTAAGAAGACGTTTGGGTTATCTCAATAGATGGTAGTAGTGACAGAGAATGCTGTTGCCCGTTCTCTGTTATAATCGCATCGTAAGACATCCGCGGAACAAGGAGGGGTGGTGACAAATATACACTTCTTATCTGCGGTCACCACATGACACGGCGGTAATATTGATACGATGCTGGTATTTTATGATATTTTAATAAGTAAATATTGAGAGATACAGCTGTACAAAATTGGCCTAAAAAGATGCGCCATGACAACCATAACATAAGGTATGTTTACATACTGTAAACAAAAAATATTTATGATCCTAATTCCTAGATAATCTAATAGCTAATAAAATAATAACTCAACAACACGTATGTTTCCTTTCACCGTTGAAACAAGTGATATTTTAATTACATATAAAGAAACACACATAACTTAGAAAAGTTATAGAGTTAGAGTAGAGTTAGTTAGTTAGAGTTGCGTGCTGGGATTCGAACTCGCCCCCCCCGAAGTGAAGTCGAGCTCCTACTGGGCTATCACCACTTTTCACAAGTTCAGAAAGTACTTTTAAGTAATCAAATATTTTGTCCTCAGGATAAACACTACCTCTGCATAATGGCGTCCGACTCCCCGGATCAGAACCTAACGCAGTATTTCAGTTTGTGCAACGATTTTATACACGCGGCGCGGTTGAGAGACGGCAACGTTTTGATCCATTGGTGAGTATGCGGTTTCTGTATTTCGAATGAAAAAGGAAAGATTTTCACCACCTTGTAGAAGCTTTTGAAAAATTTATCTGTAAAGTCTATTTGTACTGAAAAGTAAAGCGTACGTTTTTAGTAATTGTAAAAAAGAAAGCTATTTATCAGAAGTTACCTACTCGTATTGTCAGACGTGAGAGAAACTCTAAATCGGTTTTCGAGACCAAAGCTTTTCATATTCCCGAGAAAAACCTTTCATCCAATTACCTACTCGATATCCAGAATAATTGATTTTTTAATATTCTATAACGTAAAGAATAATATTAATTTTTAGACTTCTGCTATAAAATAAACGTCTCAAAAACACATACATTTACCTGAATTGTATAGAAATGAACACTGACTATTTAAGACATCTAATTTATTAAAAAGGTATCCACAACCGGCAGCCCGCAACTTAACAATTTTTTATAAATTAAATTTTTCTTTACAATCTCTATAACCAAGAATATTACTTTGTTTTTTTTAATACGCCTATACTTTAGTACTGTTACTTGAAATATTAATCTAACAGATTTTATACTTAAAGAACGTTCCACATATAACTAGCTTCTACTGGTATATTCGTGTTTTAATGTTACAGTCCCAGATAATCATAGGATTTTCCTACAATTTCCTTCCCCCCATTTAAAGACGGAATTCCGATATATATATGAATATTATTTTATTTAAATAAATATACTACGACTATACACAAATCGCCACTAGCCCCAAAGTAAGTGTAGCTTGTGTTATGGGTACTAAGATGACTAATGAATATTGTTTAATGAATAATATACAGAAATACTTATAATGTACATATAAACACCCAGACACTGAAAAACATTCATGTTCATCACACTAACATTTTCCAGTTGTGGGAATCGAACCCACGGCCTTGGACTCAGAAAGCAGGGTCGCTGCCCACTGCGCCAATCGACCGTCATATATTTATATTATTTTATTTATAAAGGCCTAAACAGTATACTACGAATTGTTAATACAAAGAAAATATGACACAAGTACATCAATTAAGTAGCCGCTAATAAACTTAATCATACACAAAAATTTACAGCAAAGATCTAAATTATGAAATTTATAATTATGAGTTTAAAATAAATACATGTATCTACATGTAACGCTTGGTATCATTATCTATCAAAGGGATATATGAAGACATAGAACAATTAGTAGTACTAGTTTGGAATTATGATTTTTTATTGAGGAAGAGTGAAATGAAATAAATCCAAATCCGAGAAGTTATTATTATAGCTTTGAGTAGCTGTGTAAATAAAGCTAAGAGCATAATATTTTTTTAGACAAACAAAACCATATTCTATTTGGAGAGTACCAATTTCATTCCTTAAAATTTCAAACAAAAAAGTAATATCCCGTACTTGTCTACGTGCCTGAAGGGGCACATACATAATAATGTTCTTTATTCTGGCTACTATGATCGAATTTCAGGTTTTACACTATTGTTGAATAATATAAAATATTATAAACAAAAAAACTTATACTAGATAATAGAAATTAGAGTTTTTAACTCCACACGTAGGGTACGTGCATAGAAGAAAACTTGACCAGGATCCTCGTTCAGCCATTATTGCATGCAGTGCATTCTGTTCAAAAACAGTGTAAACGCTCCGCGTACATCTCACTTCATACCGGTGGAATGATGCTAGCTTACAAACTTCACCCATTTTCCCCATGGTAAACGTTTTGAACATTAGAGGCAAAATAATTACCGTCAACTGCCAAATGGAATGAAGTGTCTAACCACCTGTTGGAGAAACACTACTAAAGTGGAGTGGTTTTTGATGCTTCAATATTAATCCTGAACACAGTTTCTGTATGTTCTTAACTGTGGGTACGTGTAATTTTATGTCATGTTCATTTTTAAGTCATGCGATAGATGGCGCTGTTTTGGTTTTATTTAATATTGCATCGCGCTATGAAGATTCTTTACTAATAATTAGTATAGGCCTCTTTCATCTTGCTCAGAGTTTAATTCATTCAACACTCGGATTTGTTGTGGGCGCGTTCATTGGTCCTCCGAGCCGGATATAGGCTGGCTTAGGAGTGGTGAAGTCAAGAAGACCGCGTCGACACAGACACGGATTGCCACTGAAGGCGCTAGGGTACTGCGACATCACGTTAAAGCTTTATAGAGCTCATCGTCTGTATCCATCATTAGCGCCTCTAGATAGCTATTGCTGCTTATCCACGTTCTTTTCATCAAATATGCTATACTCTTCCTTCATTGAAGCTGAAATACAAGGTTTCTTAGTTTAGCTTCAGAAGCTTGTAGTAAAATAATTATTTAAAATCTCATGGATGCCCTATCCTATAAAGTAAAAAAAACCTTTTATTATATTGTTTAGAATTAAGATTTTTTATTATATTATAAAATGTCATACTGGTGGCAAAAAAGTCTTCAGTATTACTTATGATCCCTCGCGAACATTTCCGATGAACAACAATAACGCGGTACGCCTAAAAGCATTCTAAAACCGTCATTATATAGAACTTGTACAGCACTCAACGATGCCTGTATATAGCTGGTCCACAGGGATCCCGTGTGAAGAGTTTGACAAAAGGCTTTGAATGAACTAACTTTTTCTTCCTGTCTACATTACGCAAACCTGTGGACCAACATATTACAGCGCACCGCCAAAGCCCTAAATTTTTTACTAAGGTCCATTCACTATAATAACATGAAGCACTTTACATTCTTTCATAGGAGTACCTTAGGACTTACAGATCTTGCATTCGGTTGTTTTCTCATTATAAATGAGCCCATGATTGACTGCGTACCCCTCCCAAATTTTTAGCAACTATTTTATTGGCTATCGTTGAAGTAGGTAAATATTTAAGCAGGAACATAGAATATAAAAGATCTTCATTTGCTTAATAAACACACTTATATACCTAGATGTTATTTAAAAATCAAATACGAAGCATTAGCTGGCTTGGTTTCAAAACTATAATAGATATTAAAATCTTTGAATATTACATTCAAAGTAATATTCAAATATTATATTCAACGTAGGTACTATTGAATAAAGATATTTCTAAAGATAAATTGGGCCGGCCTATAGAGATAGAATATATAATAGAATATAATAGGTAGCCCATTAATAAAAATACGGTTTTCTTCCTCTCGATTCCCGAAAGGTATTGCCTTTTAATATTCGTATTTGTTTTGAGAGCCTTCATCGATCGCATACGTTACGGTGAACAAGCTGTTACAGTTTACCGACCAAATAAATTCTGTTTGTACAACACTCCTCCGAAATAAATTTGGTATTTGGACGAACAAATATTGGGCGTTTTAATTTTTTATTTATTTTTATGATAAAAATATGAAGGAATGAATTTGTCATGATTCTTGTTTGGTTTTTACAAATATATAAATATTTTGTCTGGTTTTTCTGTTAGGGAAAGTAGTCTCTACAAAAGTCATCATCAACCCTACGAAAATTTAATATGTAACAGGCACACTAGAACTTTGAAGAAATAAAAAAAAGTTAATTTTTTAGCAAAAAGAGGAATTGTAAATAACCTTATATTCTGTAAAATTTATTCTGCATCTTTTTGGTAGGGTTCATTGATTAAAAAAAATAGCAACGTACTTTCACAAATATAATAATGTTCCCGTGGCATTAAAAATGTAAATATATCAAAAACATTATCCGGTACGAAATACAAAGTGAAAAATTTGATTTGCGACCGAGCCGTCCCATTTATCAATCGTGGCCTGTTTTATAATTCAGCTCTCGCTGTGAATTCCGCCGTATTTATTCCATTTAACCACTTTAGCTTCATTTCCGCGAGTATCAAGTGGTAAACTACTCTTTATAATTTGTTACTCGTAGCGAAAAGCGACATTTAAAAATTATCTAATATATTTTGTTCGTTTTACGTTTTTCTTTCTTTTTTGTTTTTTTGTGGTTTTCAGGCAGCTAAGTAGATCTATTTCAAAAGCACATAAACTATAATAAATAAATATTCTACGACAATAAAGGGTCAATTCAGAAATGTCTTAAATACCTAAACTATAATTTAAATTCAATTCAATTAAAATTGTCTTTATTCAAATAGGCCTATTTAAAGTCTGTTTTGAATTGAGTATGCATATTTTGACATTTTTATCAGTTTTGTATGATAAGCGCAGAATTAAGAGCATACAGATCCCTCATTCAGCCATGCATTGCATGCAGTGCATTGAGTCCAAAAACAGTGAAAACGCCACGCGCATGTCTAACTTCGTAACCGCGAAATGTTGCTAGCTTACAAACTGTTCCCATTTTCCCCATTTCATGGTAAACGTTTAGCAAAATAATTACTGTGAACTGCTAAATGAAACGAAGTGGCTTGCCTAGTTGAGAAACACTACTAAAGTGGAGTGGTTTTTGATTCTTCAATATTAGTCGTGTACACGGTTTTTACCAAAGAGCAGCAGGAGCGTTAGAGAAGTTTGTTTCCATCGTGGATTTTGATTTTTTTTTATGTGTTCATCTGTAAGTGTAAAAGACTGCACTGACTGGCAGACAACCTACAGCACAAGCGGCTCAACGTCGAAAATTACCGTCGAGAATATTCTGTGAGCATCCTTTAGAGGTTTTTGGTTTAGAATAGAAAAAACGTGTGACACAATTTTTTAAATAGAAGATATTTCGCTTTATTTATTTTATACCTGATGAAAGTTCTTTCATATATATATACTAGCGGACCCCAGCGCCATCTGTCGGGCTGATTTGTGAATCTAAACCATCCAGGGTGCCACTCAAACGCATACCAAAAAGTTCATTCAAATCGGTCCAGCCGTTTAGTAGGAGTTCAGTGACATACACACGCACACAAGAAATATATATAAAGATATTCGGCCTTTGGGTTTAAAAATGAAGAATTACGTGTTATTTAGTTTTTTTTTATATTCAACCGCTAAAAGTAAAAGGAAAATTGGAGTTAAATTTCACATTTCAAGTTATATGCATAAATTTCGTATTTTGACTTTATTGGCTTTTTACCTTGCCTGTCACTTGTTTTTTAGGCGATAGGCACGGCGGAAAAAATTCCTACTCTCGCGGGATATCCGATATTCCATGCAAACGAAGTTGCTGGTAGTTTATTATATAAAAAGATAGAATTAAAAAAAGAAGATAAGGTAGAATAAAAAAGAAGCTTTAAACTCATTTTCAAGCTATATAAGTTTGAAGCTTCTTTTTGTATTCTATAGATATTTTTGTTTTATCCTGTTTGCAAAGTATGCTCCTCAAGTATTTGTGCTTACAAAATGTTCATAGTTCCAACAAAATTTCTGACCACAAATTCACTCAACTCGGACGCCTTTTGACGCTTAGGTATTTATGAGGCCCGTTAAAGATAAAGTTAACTTAAAACTCACAGGTTAGGTACTTTATTATTTTCGGGCTTTTTCTTTTTTATATTTCCATTTTGTCGGGGTAATTAATATGCATACTTTCATACTATTAATTAAACCGACATTTATCTAGGTAAATTTATTAAATGTTTTAAATTATAGAACGAAACCAAACATTTTATCTCAATATAATAAAACAATGGAATTTAACCAAAAATAAATAATTTTTTTAGTAAACCACGCATGTAAACCTATGATCTGAATCATGTTAACAGTCGTATAGGCTTACAAGTCCAATTTTATATACACAAATCATAAATATATATTTACAAATCTATAACAAATACAACGATGAGGAGCGAGGCGACAATGTTTGTTTTACAACACGTCACGTCGCATGACTACGTAAACTTACTTTTAACAAGACTTTTATTACAATTTTTACGTTGTCACTCGGCCTTTGTCCCCCAGAGAGCCATCGTAGACTTAAATATTCATTAGTGGGCATTAAGATTCTGAAAAGGTAGAATTGGTCCAATAGCAAAAAACCTTACCTAGGGAAAACTCGACGACTTAACAAGACCCTTTTGTCTGTGACCCGATAGAAATGGGAGAAAATTTTAATACTAGTGACTCGCTCAGTCCCCAAACAATAGTATCAGACTAGAAAAGTTTTTTTAATGAAGCACAAAATTTAAAGATTTTTATAATATGCACCAGTGATTGCCCGCGACTTCTTCCGAGTTCAATTTCTGGTAAAATTATCCCGTAAACCTTTGCCTACGTACCCTATCAAAATCTTATAGCTTTAATCTACCTTCTCAAAAATAAAAGGCTTTCAAATTTAAAGGTTATAGGTAACGAACCTACTAAGGTACATACAACCTTAACTTATGAATGGAATAAATATCAGCTGACTAATAATTTTAACATGAAAACCCGCTTCAAGGTGGATTTTCGAAATAAATTTAACTGCCTGTTGTACCCACAGAATTAAAAAAATATACAGAAACCCTGTACACGGTTAATATTAAAGCATCAAAAACCACTAATGTTCTAAGGATTTACCATAAAATGGGGAAAATGGGAAAAGTTTGTGAGTTAGCATCATTCCACCGGTTTGAAGTGAGATGTGCGCTAGCAACATTACGCGGGTGTGAAGGGAGACTTGCTGAAAATGCCCCACATTTTCACTATTTTTGGACACAATGCATTGCATGCAATAATGGCTCAATCCTGTATGTTCTGAATTCAGTGGTTCCACCATCCTGCAAAAGACGTGTGGTGGAATTTTTATGTATCGTTACAAGAATTTCCACTATATCTGATTTATTAACTAAATATAAGGGCATAGACATATTCAATATGGCACAAAATATACAGTCGTTTAAGAATTATCGGAATGTCATGAAAAGAATGAGATTAAGAACGCTATTTTATCCTATTTTTATGCTTATATACGTTTCTAAAATAGATAGTTAGAAAAGCAATTTTAAAAATGTCTTAGGCACCAAAATCGCCAAATCCAAGGTATTCTAAGAAAGGGAAACTAAACCGCAGAAGTACGTACTAGTTAGGTATTCGTAACGATGTGATTACATCGTTCCTAGTTTACGTGTAGGCTCATTTAGTCGGAATGTGTATGGGACGTTTTATGATCGCGTGGGTAAGCTAATCCTGGGAACACGGGCGGCTGCGCGAGTGTTCTTAACCTGTTTGCGTGGTCTCTTGGAAAAGCGCCAACTTATATGAATTCGAATGGAATCTGTCTTTACTGACCGACTTAATGTAGGTATGTATGTACGTATGATAGGCAGGTTACGTAGGTAGGGCTAGCAGGTGTCTCAACATTTTTGGCAGCGGTTCTTTCGACTTTTCATAGCATTTAAGGCTTATTTTTTTTTAAATATAAGGGCATAAGGCTGTTTGTTTAACAACAGTTTGGGCAATATGACTTGAGTATAAGAAAAAATTTGAATCTTTTAAAGTTATAATTGCTTCGCCTCCGGTTGATGACCACAGAACGGTACGTTGCGGGACTGGTTCCTTGCATGCCCTGCGAAGTGTTGCGCTGTTTATAGGTAATGCTTTTCCTCTTACCTATAACGTGGGCCTTCTGCTTTGTCCCGCAATTATAAGTATGTAAAAAAGAAGTTTTCGGTTAACCTCACTTGTAAGGTTACACATGTAAGATTTGTTTTAGTACTCACCTTTTTATGGCCTTATTTGAATAGAGTTGCGATTTTTTACCAATATCACGCGTATGTACACATGTGATTGTTTGCCTGTTTGGACTTTAAAAATGTATTACACAATTTCAACCGTGGTAATTGAAGTTTAAACTGATACAAAACAAGCAAGTAAAATAAAAGCGTTTACTGCCGCAGTTGACACGTGGAGGGAAGTAAAAGGTAATTCGTGCGGTAATGTTCGGAAAGCATTTTAACGTCAACCTTCGGGACTGTGCACATAGACACACCCGACTTTTCCCCGAAAATCAGGGAGTGGAGTTGATTTTTCATTCCGCTCCCTTAATTGATAAAAATAATGATTGAACATTCTGAACCATTTACTTTTACAGCGTAGAGAGAGAGTTATGAGGGTCTACAAAAATCTAATAAATTATTTAGGTATATGCTAATTAATATTATGCCTACTTATGTTGTTTGCATATTGACGACGACGACGGCCGAGTGGCGCAGTGGGCAGCGACCCTGCTTTCTGAGTCCAAGGTCGTGGGTTCGATTCCCACAACTGGACAATGTTTGTATGATGAACATGAATATTTTTCAGTGTCTGGGTGTTTATCTGTATATTATAAGTATTTATGTGTATTATATATTTATAAAAAAATATTCATCAGCTATCTTAGTAACCATAACACAAGCTACGCTTACTTTGGGGCTAGATGGCGATGTGTGTATTGTCGTAGTATATTTATTTATTATTTATATTTATATTGTTTTATATGTATGTAACTTGCTGGACGTATATCACTTTAGGACATGTTTTATACAGTAATTTGCTCATCATAGCAACCCGTTACCGGCCCACTACAAGACACGAGTTTCCTACCACAATGAGAAGGGGTTAAGGCTGTAGTCCTCCACGCTGCGCGGCTAGCATGGGCAGGAGACAATTATATCCCCGGGGAAAGGATATAAATTTATCTTCTCCCACAGCTGTATTAACTCTTAGAGCACAGGCGCACAAGTGAAGTGAAATAATATCCAAATAATATATGTGTATTAATAAACGGGGGTAAACTTCTCCTATTCCATGTTCCAGTGATTTAGCAGGTGGGCACGTTAATTATATCCCTTGTCAGAGGATATAATCGGGGGATATAATTTTTATCCCCCACCCGTGCTAGCCCTAGCTGGGCTCAGTGCCGATTTTTGGACTATAATAATTAATTTGCTTATTCCTTCAAAATACGGTTCACAATTCAGTTTTCTTTTCTTAAATATTTTAAAATACTAACATTTAGAAGTACAACATAGGTACATGTTTATTAGTAAGTCTTCAATGTAAGTATATTCTTATTATTGGTATTGCGAATGTTCGACATATCATTATTGTTGTACCTACTCTCCCTCCCTCTCAAACTCTCCCGATGTCTAGGGTCACCCTCGATCACACTACACTCTAGATTAGACACTACAGATCTCTTATAAAGATAAGTGTTCTATGTTTTTTCCTCTTTTAGCGCTAAATAAATTTAAAAGTCTAAGTTTATTTTATTTTTAGGAGGCTTTACGAGTAAAGAGGAGTTCTGTGTATTTTTTTGGCAATTTTGTCCACAACAAAACTTTTTAATGGAGAGGGTTTACCATCCCCAATAAAAAGTTAGTTATGTAGCCCCCATCAGTATTTGCAAGGATCTGAAGATGCTTTGATATAATAGGTATGGTATAGTCATAAATCCTCGCTGAATACCAGCAAATCACTGCCAATCAATCAGAGCAAATATTGCATTAGTCAACCATACACTTTCAAGCTTAGTTATTTAAATTCCTAATCCAATTCTTACAAGAATTAGGAATAGTAGCAACCTAGTAATAGTAGTATATTCGACTTTGAAGTAATGACCTATTCAAAATTTTAAAAAAAAGTAGCATTCGCTCGCAATTCCAAGATATTAAAGTTTTTATATCAAAAAAAAAAATGCTGAAAAGCTCATAATAAGCATGAGAAACAATTTAATGCTCTAGTTTCACCTGCCCGGAAATGGCCACTTTTACTTTTTAATTAGTTCCCGTGAAACCGACCTCGACCCGCCGCCCCACTGTGTGACGTTTAACAATGAAACCATTGGCTTTTGTTATTGTATCTTTATACTCGCGTTGAAAGTGAGACGGTATATGCGTTTGGTGTAAAAAGTAGGGGGCAATTGTGTGTGTGTGTACCTATTTGCGTGTGTGAAAGTATAAGTGCGTATGTAACTTTTTCTAAAAAAACGTATGTGTTTATTTTCATTTTCTACATTTATTTTAGCCTAGTGGTTAAGATAATAAGCGGGGCATAGCAAAGCCCACCGCCCTTCATTAGAGAAGCATAGTGAGACAATGCTCCAATTACTATTCTCCTATAAGAGAGCAGGACTTTGCCTAGTAAAGAGCTGAGAATGATCATGACGATTACAAAAATAAACTAAAAGTCACCACATATCAACATGTATTTAGAGCAAGCCACCTCTGATAGACAGTCCCGATTGCTGAAAATTTTCGACTTGTTTGTGGTTTTTGTTCAAAATTTCACACATGTAATAATTGAAAGTCATTTACTTTACCTTTCACAAATCTTTTGTACTTGAGTACTTCTCAAAAAATACTTAGCAGCTTTTATAGTATCAATCACTAAACTTGCAATGTTGAATCTGGGTACTCACTAAAGACTTACTAAAGAAAATGAAGCCCCCTCTTCGAATATAATAAAGAATAAGGGGAGAGCTCTTACCTATCCTTGTCAAAGGTAAGACGTTAAGTGTGTATTTTCGTAGCTTCTTCAATCTTTTATACCTGAAGAGCCGAGACGGTCGCATTGTCTCAGATTTTCAAGAGCAATTCACAAACTGTACCACTTTTTTCTATCGTCTTTGCCAAGGTACCTTCAGCCAGGTATTGTTATATACCTATGCTAGTACCTACTTATAACAATACCTAACAGATTCTATATCTTACAGAATGAATGTTTTTATCGTAATGCTCATCTTCAGCCTAGAATGATAGTAAACTTAAATAAAAAAATAACATTATTTATAATGCAGAAAAGAGCTGTACAATCAAACTATGAACTGGATCGTACGATCCCTACTTGTTCAAATAGAAATATAATTTTTTCTATGGTATATATATATATATATGTTTAATTAATAATAAAATTAGTGTATAAACGTAATTCACAATAATGTCCTTTCATTCCAACATGTTCTAAAATTTCAGCATGCAAATATACAAATAATTTACAAAAACATTCGTTTAATTAAAATTTGAATGTACTTATCATAATGTCACGTAAAGAATGAGACTATAATATAAATAAATAAAGTAAATAAAGTAAATAAATAAATAAATATACTAAGACAATACACACATCGCCATCTAGCCCCAAAGTTAGCGTAGCTTGTTTTATGGGTACTAAGTTGACTGATGAATATTTTTATGAATAATGTACATAAATACTTTTAATATACAGATAAACACCCAGACACTGAAAAACATTGATGTTCATCACACAAACATTTTCCAGTTGTGGGAAACGATCCCACGGCTTTGGACTCAGAAAGCAGGGTCGCTACCCACTGCGGCAGTCGGCCGTCAAACAAATATCATCATCATCATATCAACCCATTACCGGCCACTGTAGGGAACGGGTCTCCCACACATGAGTAGGGGTAGGGGTTTATTTTTGGGATAGAAATATATCAAATATAAAAATATACACAGTTCCTCAATTTAAATAAATATATTATTTACAATCTGTTTTGTGAGTATCTTGATAAATTGTTTTCGTAACATTGCAATATGTTTATAAATAGTATTTGTAAGACAACACATTAATCTTTATGAGCACAAAGTAGATATACACAATCAACTTACCAAAATTCAATAATAGGATTCTGCGAGAAATACAGAAATTCTTTGCGGGGGGACTAATTAACTATCTACAAGTTTTGTTAAACTTACCAATATATGAGTTTACACATTGTTAGAACTTATTAATAACTTGGAGGTTAATATAGAATTGATGAATCTGTTAATTACAAGGTTTGTTTGGAAGCAGCCAGCTCCGCTCATCTTACACAAGATGGGAATAATATTGTTGATTTGTAAAATGTTGATATTAAACAAAGCGCACTTCTAAGTTTGTGGCGGGCTTATTTTTGGTAGACGCTGCCTTAAAAACCTTTCGTAGATTACCGCAGTGCTTATAAAATAAGCCTTCTTTAGCATTGCAGCTTTGGGTTTTAAGAAATTCTCAGTTAAGCCTATTTTGTTAGAAAATTGTCTTCGGCCACCCTCGACCTCATATTGCTCGCTAAGCCGTCGGTCCCGATCTACGGGTGATCTGTATATGCAAGAAATACATTTCTCAGTAACTGTAATTTCCGCAGTTATTATATAAGTTAGAAAGGATCCGTAATCAATCATAAACAGCCTCTTAAATCATTAACACTGTCTACTGCTCGACTAAAAGCCTCTCCGAACAGGATGATCGTGTCGCGCGCTAACTCTGAGTATGCCTTTTCATAGAACTAAGTTCTATGAGCACTCGTTTACAGTGCAAGCCATATGGCTGTGGAATGCGCTCCCAATCGACATAAAGCAGTCTAAGTCATTTAAGAAAGCTGTCAAAAACCACTATAGTTTACATTAAATACGACTTGTAATTGTATTTACTGTTATTAATGTATTTATGATATGTTAAAGTATATATTAGTTTATTATTATTTTTTAATATTTATATTATATTATGTATTATTTTATTTGTGTAATCTAGTTCAAGTATTAGTATGTATTTTTTTAATATGTACAACCTGCAATATGTTATCCTTTTGTTTTCCTTATCCTAAGTTTGGCTTGAAGAGATCGCTACGAAGCGATAAGGTATTTTTGTATACTGCTACTGTCTGTGTTTTTTTTATTTTTCTTATTTATTTTTATTTGTGTGCAATTAAAGCGTAGAAATAAAATAAATAAAATGATTGCAATTGATGGTAGTAGTCCAGAGCACGTTGCTGCCCGTTCTCTGTTATATTCCTTCCAATGACACCCTTCCAATTAATCGAATCTATTTCGTAATGTTTAGCCGTTCTTTGCAATGTAAGCACGCAAATTACGACACAAAATTAAAAAACTTTGAATTGTTTTGCTGTTGTAATACTATAATATCTATGTATAAATATATAGCTCCCTCTCTAATGACGCTATCTCTTGCTGAAAACTGCATAGTAGTCCTAGTCCTTTGCATAGGTTAAAATATCTAAGCGGGAGATACTTTGTTTTAATACTTAGTAAAAATGTTGTAAAACTATTCAGTTTGAGGGAATGCAACTATATAATAATTCGTAATAATAGCAATAAAAGCGGTGAAAAATTAACCGATCAAATAATTAATTATTTATTAAGTACAAGCAACAGCTGATACATTAATACTTACTCTAAGTTTTTATATAAGTTAATCGTACTTGTTTTTTATATTTTCAAAACATACTTTACACTTAAAAGTAATGATAAGATTATTTACGTAATTTCGCAGGCGAATGCCGATGCCACATAATTTAAGACCGCTATTCTGAACATTTTGTTATTTCTTCGTAGCTTGGCTGGCATGTCACGAAGCGTGACGGTCGCGGTGGCGTACATTATGTCGGTCACACCCCTGACCTGGCGAGAAGCGTTGAAAGTGGTGCGAGCAGGACGCGCTGTTGCCAACCCTAACCTTGGCTTCCAGAGGCAACTGCAAGATTTCGAGACCTACAAGCTTGTTGAAGTAAGTATATATATTTTTATTTTAATACCCCGTATAAACCCGATTAATAGCAAGTTAGGCCGCCATCAAAATACAATGCATTATCACTTACTTATACAATGATTGCTAAATAGCTAAATTATGTTGTAAAAGAGCAACTGCTGAGTTTCTTGCCGGCTTCTTGGTAGAATCTGCCTTTCGAACCGGTGGTAGAGTCACTACAAATAGACATACTTGACGTTTCAAAGTGCTTCTATGATGCCTACTTGAAATATATGAATTTTGAATTTGAATCCATGAGATTTAAATTGCAGTCAAGTGCTAACTAGTAGAGCAATTTATAAAAATGAATACAGACGGAAACTTAAAATAAGTTTGTCGACCCCCTGGAGCGTTGTTGGTCTGGTGTCAGGCTCATTTCATTGCAAACTGGAACGTTTACTGGCTTACTTGTGTTATAAATAGTGCATTTTTTTAGTCATCACATCAGTTTGATTAAAATTCAGTCGACAATGTGTTTAGGTAATTAGTTTTCGGCTTTAACGTTACGTTAACATTTGTTGATGTACGATGCCGACATTTTCGTATTTCACGAGTCAAAGTAATTTTTTATAACTATTTTAAAGTGTTAGGTCGAGTGAGGGTTGTTGTGAGCAAAGCGAATTACCGCGGCTTTTTAAATCCGATGTTATTTTATAAGTATAAATGCCTAAGTAGGCACTTTGAGGTCAACTTAAGAAAAATCTTAAAATCTGGATTGAGCTCAGTAATTTAATTTGTTAATTCGGGTTTACCACTTAAACTTTTTAAGGTTTGATTGCACCTGAATTATTTGCGTTATCATGATGGGGCTTCATCATATTCTTATACCACAGTTTATAACTAGTTGAATGAGTTAAGTTAACTCATTAAACTAGTGGCATTGCATCTACGAAGTTAACTTTTTAGAATCTCATTCATATATATTAGCATAGGACATGCTTTCTACGACGACCACTGAAGAATATGTAAGTGCAGTGCGGCAAATGTCAGAAAAGGAAGATTTAAATATGATCATCATAAAGCATCAACGTAAGCATTTCATGTGCAGACCTACTTATATCTAAATCCAAAACCTGGTTATTTACTTCATTATATTTATTAGCCGTCAAAAGCTCAAATTTTGTTAGAAGTACAGACCTATTCAAATAGCTGTTGCCACTGACGGATTCCTCCCGCTGGCGGTGGAATTCTCTTCGACATCAGTTATTTCTCAGTTATTTACAAAATTGGCGATGTACATCCTAGTACCTCGTAGCAAGTTAAGCCATCGTTCATAGCTACTATCACTCGTATGTGATAATGAGGATGGATCCTCTCTTCTTAGTAACGAGAAAGACTTTAAAGTTTAAATAGTCGTAGAGCTTTTTGTGACAGCGGTCGTCCGGGGAAGTACTATCGCCCTGCTTATTTCTGCCGCTAAACAGCATTGTTGCAATGTCGTGTTCCGCAGGGTGATTACGTATCTTGCGATATTTTCCATACAATAAATAAACAAAAAAAACGTTTGACAGCAGTGATTTCAAGTTTCTCGCCTGTCGCATTGCTGTCGCAAGATACGTAATCACCCTGCGGGTCGGAAGGGTGTGATTGCCGGTGTAATTACATGCCCAAGAGGTTCAAGACCAAATTGATGGACACAGGGCGGCATGTTGCAGTACGTGCTCCTTGAATGTCCTGTTTATAGGCGATGATTTTCCCCTTTTCCACTTCCACATGTGGTCTATAAAAAAAACAGACAAGGATAAGGGCCCATGGTCTTCGGACACGAAAAAATTTATTAACATCGTGACCCAAAAATTGGTTTTGACGTCTGGTGACCCAAGAGCTGGGGCTTATTTAGCCCAACGGCGTAGTCTAGGAATTCAAAGGGGCAATAGCGCCAGCATTTTGGGTACCATGCCCATAAGTGAACAGCCCATAAGTGAACAGTTAGACGGCTTATATTTATTGTAAATATTAATTTTAGTTTGTAATTATTATTAGATACTTATAACTTAAAGTCTGATTTCGAATTGTAATTGAATAAATAAATAAATAAAGACTAGGATAATGATATTTAATGAAATCGGAGCATAGACAATTTAACAGTTCTAAATTACAGACATTAAGTTTTTTTTATTAAATCGCAACAAAGAAGAGAGACTACTGAGACTTGAAATAAAATAAAAAAAACAAAATAACTACCTTTGTAAGAAACTTTTGAAACGTTAATGAAGTGGAAATTTCTAATGGATTGGCACGCATCTTTTTAATCTACAAAGTGAACCCTCCAGAATGGAATAGCTAACCTGCTACCTACTTACAACTGGCCTCAGCAGTCGCAATCAGTGCGCAATTCATTTCCATTATGATGATATCACCCTTACATAACACTGCGGTTTAATGTTTGAGGGCATAAATACAACACGTGTGTCCCATACCTACACGTGTACCTATTTCACTCATTTAGCACTGTCTAAGTTTTTGCACTAAATTTAGAACTCGAATATTTAATTCAAAATAACGTTTGCCGGGAATTTTCATATTTTAAACTTAACCTTTTGTTATTTATCATATGTTTTGGACCCCCGTCGGGTGTTATAAGTTTGACGAGTCTGTATGTGCATCTGTGATATCGTATTTCCCGAACGGATTGACCGATTTTGATATTGTTTTTTTTGTTTGCAAGGTGAATTAGTCGGTAATGTTGTATGAAAATTATAAGCTATAAGCTATGTTTAATGAAAATTGGTCCAAGATGGCCGCCGCCACAAAATGGCGAACTTAATTTTTTTCCACAACTTCCTCAATGTTTTATATGTTATAAATTATTTTATAACATATAATACAGGTATATTAGCTGCGAGATGTGACAATACTTAAATTAGTATTCATTTATCTTTAAGTATTTTACGGCTAATTGCTCTGACGAATTTGCCGATATTTCGACCCAGTTACATGAATTTTGGCCGCGACGCCACTGCAGAGGTGCGGGCGTTAATTCGGATGTAACTGGAATAATTGTTGAAAATTAGTGAAGTGAACGCTTATAATACATTAATTTTAAGGACTTATACCAATCCATGATATAGCTATTAGGCTTAGTACCTAGATTTAAATACTTAATGGTTAGGTTGTTTTTTTGTACCTTTACAAGTATTCGTAGGACCTGTAGCACAAACAACGGGGCATCTACGGTTTATCATGTTGTACAAAAAATTTTATTTGTGCTGTAAATCACTGGGCGACGGAGAAGGCTATATGCTTGGAGTATCTCTACGTTACGTGTCTACTAGGAGAACTAGAGACACTGATTTAGATCAATGAATAGCGAAGCTAAAGTGTCACCGGGGAACATATAGCACTAATAAATAGTACGTACATATGACCGATTGACGTAGGGATCCAAAAATTCTGGAGGGGCGACGCTGACACAGAAAACGTATCCCCCTCCTAGTAAACGAAAATACGACCACAATAGTGTCCACAGCATGTCCCATGTCATTTGGGAATCCCTACAAGGATTCATCCGTAGATTTATCCGGGTCTCCCGAAAGTACGTTAATTTACATTCTTTGTTATCTACTAAACTGTGCGACTAAATTATACGCTGTATAGAGTAAGGTTCATACTGCATAAAATGGTCCTACTAATTAAATAATTATTTTAGTAATTTTTATTAAACTATGCCTAATGACTATTGAAAATCTTTTATTTAATTTTAATGTTTTTTTGACCTTAGATAATTTATTAAGACCTATTCTTTAGAGATGGATTAATGTAAAAGACTTTTTTACTGACTTCCATCAAAAAGAAGGAGGTTTTCAATTTGGTTTTTTATTATGTATGTTCGGGCATAACAAAAAAATTGTGCAATTCCGTCGACAAATGTCGTCATTTATAGACGCATTGGCAGAATTATTTTCTTATTCGAAAGGGGCTAGTTCAAGTCGTATTCAGTATATCGGGGTAGTTGCACCCACATTTTCTACCAAAGTAAGTAGTACTAGCAAATTTTTCATGGCTGAAAACAAGTTGTAGCAAAAATGAAAATTGATTTCAAAGTCGGTTTTTTTTGTTTTTAAAAATTTATAAAAATAAATACAAATGTGAAAGAATCGACGAGACATAGCTACTACATATACATGTAAGTTTTATTCTTAGTGAGTAATATCCTTCCAAAATAAGTTTGTATTCCCAGTCAGAGCACATAAAGATCATTTTTTTTATAGTTATAATTGGCGGATCAAGCAGATGGCCTACTATCACCACCACCAGATGGAAAACCATCGACTATAAACAGAGCAACACTTCACTGGGCATGCAAGGAACACGTCATACAACACTTCACTAGGCATGCAAGGAACACATCATGCAACACTTCACTGGGCATGCAAGGAACACGTCATGCAACACTTCACTGGGCATGCAAGGAACACGTCCTACAACATGCCGCGTGTGCGTCATCAATTTGAGACGCAGTTGGGTGTTTAGTCTCATGTGCCTGTAATAACACCGGCAACGATTACCTTCAGACCAGAACACAGCATTGCAAAAATGCTGCTTAGCGGCAGAAATGGTGGTAGTACTTTCCCGGACGAGCTTTGTCACAAAAACCTCTATTGCTACAGATCTCGTCAGAAATAAGATTTATATTAATGTGAACAGATGAATAGGAATAGAGAATAATAAAATCCTGTGCAAAGCGGAAAAGATTATTGTGTTTTTCTGAATGCAGAGTTTCAATTCAAAACTATCAAAGAATCTTGAATGCAAAGAAGTTGTATAAAAAATTTAAATTTCATTATCGATTTGCTAGGAGGCAAGTTTAATCACGTGTTTGATCTTATTTTTCTCAGCACGAGACGAAAGTCAGCCAGGCTTAGGCAAAGTCTATTTGTATTCTGTTAAAACGAGACCCAGTCGTTAAGGCTTTGTGAGAGTGAGTTAATCATGAGAAGTATAGGTATACCACTTACTAAGCATAACCTGACGAAAATGCAAAACATTATTGGAAAGCAGGCGTTACTTTGCGGAAATCCATGATATACTATGAACATTAAGCTCAATTTGCTATAGTCCGCGAACAGCAGGAGAATCTGTATGGTGTAATTTATAATTCATTGAGTCCTTATACTCCACAACAAACAGATCTTCGGCAAATGTACACTCTACGCCCGTTTCACTCCGAAACCGGAGCATCCTCAGGAGATGTTGACTTTACAATAGTTATACATTGTAAAGTCAACATAAGGATTGAAGAAATTATAAATTACACCATACAGATTCTCCCGCTTTTCGCGGACTTTAGCAAAATAAGTTGAATTTTACATAATATGCAAAACTATTTTAACAAGTAGTGTTGTAGGATGATTTGTTGCTGCAATGTTATTTGTTAGAAGCCCTGCCGTAGACTTTGCCTGCTTATACTTTTCGTTTGTATCCCTACTTCCCTTTTAATGTTATAAATGCGACAATTGCTGTGAGTAACAATCCAAAATTTATAAAACATTAATAAAAAGCAATTTCAGCATAAACACTTATAGCAAAATAGTGTTTTGAATCCTTCCCATTAGGAACAATTTCGTTTTCTGAATTAAGAAAAGCCTGTATGCCTATGAATGGTTCCAGTCTACAGCAGTCAACTGCTGGACAAAAGGCCTCTCCCAGTGGGAGGATTTACCCATAATCAGTAGATGGTAGTCGTAACACTCAGGACGATGCTGCCCACTCTCTATTATGTTCCCCTAGGCGCCTCATAAGACACCTGCGGGAATAGAGAGGGGGGACTGTATTCGTATCTGCCGTCACCACACGGCCCAGAATGTTTAATTAATTAAAATCAGTCCAGACACTTTCGCACTAAGAGTTAAAATGCCTGAAAAGTTACCCGAGTAGGGTACTTTTCATCCATTAGCTAAATAGCTCTAGTTATACAAAAAATCACGTCAATACTCGATTTCTGCGCACTCCAGGACTAACCAACTTCTCACTAGATCCACCATGTCTTGTCTTTCAGGCCCTCAGTTAGTCCGGGTTAGTTTAAGTAGGTACCTTATTAACTTAATTATGTAATTGTGCAGGAACGAAGACGTCTGAAAGAACGGTATCCATCTCTCGCGTTAACTGACAGCGACATCGCGGAATGCCGTGTGATGTTGGACTCTTACCAGACCATGCTCAATCAACGCACCATTTGCGAAGGGAAATGCTCAATGGGTCGCCAGTGTCCCACGGGTACGTAGTGTAGCAATTGATTGCAGTAGTATAGCCACAGATAAGCAAAAATACAGTTCAGAAACGTACATGATAGCGCAGAGTACAGTAAGCAGGGTTATGAGAGGCTTCAGCTGGGATTCGCACCCCTACTGTTATAATTCCTTTTTGTTTTCTTTTTAGGTTTCCTAATCCTAAGGGCGCCTGGCAGAGATCGCTACTTAGCGCCGCCTCTTCTATCCTACTACCTAGTTGAAGCGTCAGTCCTTTTTTTGATTTTCTGAACTTGATGTGGAGTACAAATGAAGAGTATATATAAATAAAAAGTGACAAGTACCGCCAAGCGATAAGATGTCACTTGACCTAGTCGTGCCCAAGCCGACATGTTTGATGGATCGACTTGCTGTGATTTACAAAAGTAAAAATTTAATGTTCTTCCTGGCCAACCAAGTAGATAAAACAAAAGATAACACGATCTTTTGTTGATTTATTGATGTGTATGATGTATATTTTAAAGATGTTAAATAGTCAATTTGGATTAGATTGTAGAAATTAATAATTAACCTTTTTTTATACGGGGACGAGGATAGAAACCAAACAGAGATATGGGTTTATTCAAATATCTTACCCATTCCAGGACTCCCTCTTCTATATGAATAATATACAATAATTATGGTAAATTATTTGTTGTTTATAATGTTATTAACTGTTTATTTTAAATTCAATGCGGTCAGCGCGTCGTCGTCACCGGCGATATTTATAGCGGTTTCTGAACTGTAAGGTTGCTTAACAGTGGTATAGCTGTTGAAGAGTTTAATTGCGATTACTTTGTATTTTTCTTTGCTGACGTATGTTTATTGTCTATTGTTGTAACTTCTTTGTTATATTTATGTATCTTTCATTATCCCTGTAATTTTATTGGTTATACTAAAATAGTTTTACGATACCTATATCTGCACCAAAGACATTTTATTGTTCTCCAATAACTATATTACACTCAAAAAATTTAGATTTTTTTTCTCGGCAGTTCCACTTTTCTTGAAATATTTGCAGTAAAGCATTAAGCTAAAATTATTTTACAATAATTGTTTTAAATTTCTTAAGTATAATAATTAGGGTAGGCACTAGGCATCAGTATAATGTGGGATCACTGTCGACTGAAATATCAAAATATCTCCAATTTATAATTTATTTAAGCATTAAGACGTTCGAAAATAAAATCCTTGCTAATATTTTAAAAGCAAAAGTGTCTTTATAGGTTTGTCTGTTACGAAGTAACATTGATGTGCTTCTTAGCATAGCTGATATGGTTTTTGCACCGGAGAGCGCCATGGGCTATTGTTTGTCCCGGAAAAATGCACAGTTTCTATAAGATAGAGCTTAAACGTAATTCCGTTATTATCTCTTTACCCTTAAACGGTTTCACATTTATAACACTATAAAGTAAGAACTCAGTTCATGCTAATAGAAGGCTAAGTCACGGGCAGTTTTAGTAATATTTAATTGCAATTAGGTACTTAATTAAAGAGTTATTCTTAGTGATGAACACATATTTTAAAATAAAATTTGTAACGTAAGCACGCAGGTTTCGTAGTCATACAAAAAAAGTAAAAAAAATGTTAATAAAAATAACAGTTAGGTACAAGAAACAGCAGTTTTCGCGGTCGACTTTTTTCTCTATATAAAGTCGCTAGCCCCTTATGTGTGTATTCTGTATTCCGATAATTCATTCAAAATTACGCAACGGAGTTTGAAACGGTTTTCACCGTTGGTTTATGTAATATATAATGAAGACTAGTTAAGTTATTTTTGTGAATTTAAAAAATAATACTTAACAACCAGGTCGCTGAAAAATAATTTTACATGGTGTACTACTATAAAAGAATTTAAAGGTTAGGTTATGGGTATTGCTTCAGTTAAAGAAAAAAAAAATAAAAAAAAGTAACCAGTCCTTTTATTTAATGTATCGATTGATAAAACCCCCATAAAATATGTTAGAATTTACCTTCAAAAATGGCCTACCCACACCATAACGTCTCAGCATCGATTCGGCTGAAATTAAAGCATTGGAATGATGACATTGAAGCTTTATGCTCAAAGTTACGTAACATTAAGCATATTTTCAATATTCTTGTGCTTTTATACGACGAGTGGATCACTCGTTGTCCACTCGCCCCATACTTCAGTAGGCTTGCTCTGTATGCATTTTTTTAAAAGTTTAATCAGTATGTTTTTAATGACTCTACCAGCGGTTCGGATTGCAGATTTTACCGAAAAAAGCCGGCACTAAACTAAGCGGTTCTGTTTTCTAACATCTTTTGTCATCTTACATTGAGTCGAATTGATGCAGAGTCTGAAGCAGTTTGGTGTGCATAAATAGTGATTATTTTATTTACAATTTGATATGATTTTTTAATTCTCCACTATTTATCCAATTTACCAGACAGCCAAGCACCGAGGTAATTCACTCATCAGTTTCCCAAAGGTTCCTTGTTGTCAAGTACATATTCCCAATAAACATATGAAATGTAAATAAACTCTTTCCTTACAGTTAACATACCTACGTAGGCCTATTTTATCTAGATCTATTAATGATATCGTAAAATATAGGAAATTAATAACATTGAATTTATTAGTTTGTTCTTAATTCATCAGGTTTTATATCAACGACTTTTGTAGAGAAAAATAATGTTATATGATACAAGTCTTTTTATATAAGTAAATAGATTAATGGGTACCTACTGAGGTGTTTCTTTAATGTACCTAACATTACGGTAATTACGTAATAAGTGTTCTACTTACCTGAAATATTATTTAAGGTATTTACCTATAAATATATAGGACTTAATCTGTTTCCTTTATTATATACCAGGATTAAATAGCGTCAATTAACGATATACATATGTATAAATCTACAAGTTTTCCATTTTTCTTACCTAACGCTTTAATGGACTAAGTGTGTAATCTAAATATATAAACCAACTTAGTTTAATTGAATTTTAAGTATAATTTACTAAGGCAATCGATTATATCTGTCTTGTTCAATAGAGTTATGTGTGATTGTAGTTTTAGTCAAATATAATAAATAAAATACATTTCTCCTTTGGTTGGGTATTTTATTATATTCTTCACATTAGTAATTACTTGGAAATTCACCAAACTGGGAATCAACTATGGGACCAAACCTACTCACTCATAATATTAAAAACACAAATAGGTGATGTTTTAACAAAGTCGATTATATACTTTAAACTGGATATGTTTCTTTCATTGAACCTTTTAATAATTAGAACTTTAGATAGTTACGTTTTAATAAATGATCTAAGTAATTAATGTGGGTAATATATTATTTAGTAATATATTATTAAGTATTAGGTGGTCAAAATATAATCTATCTTAGAAGTTCTTGCCTCATATTTGATTAGTATCTTATAGGTAAGAGTTATTGGTGCCTATACAGCTGTTGATTGTACATCTCTTTAGAAGTCAAAACTGACAAATCCAAAATAACGCTTTCCCTTTTTCGGGTGGCATAACAGTTAGATGTTAAGTTTACAGATTTTTGTAGATACATCGAAATTTTTAAATAATGCTTTATAAGATTGGACTGGAGATTGTTTCAGGTTGAATTCCAGAACGCAAATGGTAAATATATTTCACAAATAAATTATTTTTATAGCACTCATTCGAACCACCTATCTAGTTTTTCATTATCATTAGGTTTTTGGTAGACTTAATTAACCGAGCACCCACATCGTGTGCATATAATCATTTTCAAATAAAAATAAATGATTAAACAATTGTAATATTACTGTTTTACTTATATACTGTTTTATTTTTGAAAGTATTATGTACTTATGTTTGGAAGTTCGTTACTTCTTCCCGCCACAGTGACTAAACTGGTTTAGCTTAAAACCTTGATAATAATATAGTAAATGTGAAAGTGTTTTTGCTTGTTTATTTGATTGTCCTTCACGTCTTAACAAAGCAGATGCCAAACATCAAGTCGCTTGATTTTTGGCATAGAGTTAGTTCAAAGGACGGAGAGTCAAACAGTTCCCACGGGATTTGTAAAAAAACCGTAATAAACGCGGAAGAAGAAAGCGGGCAACAACAACAGAAAAAAATGGCTGTCACTCTAAATTAACACCTGAATTATATTTTATCCCCCGAAAAATAAGTATAACTCTAGTCAACGTAGATTGCTACATCTACAGCTCGGTAATTGGGCACAAAATTTGGAATTGTTTTAGGTTACACCTTGAATTAACCTAAACATACCAGTAGATTTCTTTTATTGTATGGAAATATATGAGTTTCAGCAATAACGTATACTTACAACTATGGCTGTTTAATTTTTTTTTATTCACCTTACATTTTTTATTTCTCTCAAAACTAGATTTCGAAGTCGACGCAGACGAAGGCGCACCTGAAACTTTTTATAAAATGTATCATTTAATTTAATTGATAACTAAGTTACACCAATTATGTACATTATTTATTTAAGTTACATTCACGCCAAAAAGGTTCTAGCGAAAGCTGTAACTAATTACGTAATAAACAATAGACATAGACACTATGGTCATCCTATTTTTATTTTGCTTTTTCCAACTTCTTTAGTATAAGCTTCTCACTGGTCAGTAGTTAGTGCAAACAATAAAATATTAATGCTTATAATTTATCTACATTTAAAAAACGAATGGTATAACGTTTTATGAAAATAACATTTATTTCCTTACAACGTGTAAGCTGTTTTGTATTTTCTGATGCGAATAAATAATGACAGCTATCAGGAAACCGGTGTCTTTTAAATATAAGCGACTGTGATGACTAAAATTACTTAACATTTACAGTTTTTAAGATTCTGCCATTTTTAAATAAACTCAAGGGGCAAAATACCCCATTTTAAATAGTAGATTTCTTATTAGAATAGTTTACTTTAAAAAACCTTAGTTGTGTGAACCTTAATAAAAGTTTATATGAATTTAATTTCAATATTATTTGTTAAGTTTTTGAAATCAATTAAAAAACGAAAATAATCATAGTATTAGAAGAATTGTTTAAAGTCTGACCATTACTAACATAAATTAGCACGTTAAAACTCGGCAAAATTAAATATTAATGGCAACTGGAAAATGTTTGTGAAATGTTTTTCAGTGTATTGGTGTTTTTCTGTATAAGAATAATAAGTATTTTTGTTTTTATTTATAAATATTTATCAGTTATGTGTATATTGTTAAAATCGAATGTAAAATTGTTTTCTACTATTACCTAATTAAATTACTGTGCACGCTTCTACCTAATTTGATGACCTAATTACTCGAACACAGAACTGTGGCGCAGTCGCTCATTAACAATTTTACAATCACCCGAATAAATATGGTTGCGACATGAATAAAAAAACATGTAAATCAATCTACGAAAATAATAAATAATAAAATCCACTGTAGTTTGTTAGTTATATTTATTAAAGTAGGCCTAGGTAAAATCGATTTCACGTGGCTAGGGCATAGCCTACATTTACATTATCGATTAGCACTAATTGTAATACCTACACAATCTTACGTATTTTATTGAATACATTTTATGTAACTTAAAAATCCTCTATACTTTTTATTCATTGCTCTTTTTGTGTGAACAATAGCCGTTTTAATGTAATAAAGCTTATGAAAAATTACTTTACGTTATGGATTATGTAACTCATCCGTCAAATTGTGCTCTCTTCCATCACAAAGCACGTAATGAGCAGCTAATTAACAGTGTGCAATTAGTAAGCTTGAGTGCTCAAATAACTTGCTTGGAATACCACTTAAGATATTAATGTGTGTAGTAGATTTGTTTATAACGCACCACCTTGGCGAGCGAGTGTATCGCTGATATAACCTTGCCAAACTCGATAAGGGAGTGGATTTGACTGTAAAACTTTAGTGTCACGCAATGTGTTGGCTTTATCGTCTGTCTATAAAATCGACATGCAAATACAGCTTTGCAAACGTTGGTGTATAAGGAACTAAGTTAAGACCAGTCGAAACTGCGTCCTGCGACCTGTTTCCTTAGCAGCTTTCGAGTTAGCGCCCAGGGGTCCCGTCAGGGTCGTGGGCGTACCGTCCTAGCTTCTGGCCTAGGGAGGGGCCAGTCAGATATTTTTAGGTCAGATCGTCCGCGGCTATTTCATCAAACAAACTAGGTACACAATTACACCTCTATGAAACATTTGGTATATATAGTGTAGTGTGTAGTGCAAACAGCCGCAAATAATCCTTCTTTATTGGTAGTTAAATAAATAATAGTAAGTTTAACTATCGGGTAGTCGCCGCAGCGGCGACGGCTGGCGACTGTAGCGCTTGCTCTTTATAGTATCCTGTCGAACAAAAGTCGACAAGGCTTAGGGATACAAAATATCTTATATTTTTGAATCAAGGAATAAATAGATAATTAATTCATTTTGCACCGGAGGCAGCGAACGAATTCTTTACGACCGATGACCGGAGGACATTTTGGTTGTTTGAGAGCCAAAACCAGAGAGAGAAAGTACGACAGCTACCATAGATGACAATATCAACCGGACAAAACGACAAAACATAGAATTGCATCTGCCACTGATAACATTAAAACTAGTTCTGTTGAATGATTTTGGTCCTAATAGTGCGGCTAAACTTATACATTATTCTTAGAATTAAATACAAAAAGCGCAAGCTCGAGCAAGGGAATCCGGCAATTCGAAGCACGCGGGATATAGACTTGAACCTGTGTAGCATTTTGTTTTAAACAAAAGGCAAAGAAAGCCACGGAGTTTTGTTGGTTCTTTGTTCATTGGTTTAAAGTTTGCGTGTGTAACCAATCACAGGAAGCGCCCGTTTGAGTGAGCGTTGTGATTGGTCGCACTTCGGATGAAATACTTGAACGCCGCTAAGGATACAGGATGGTCGTTAAAGTATGGTATTCGCTAAAGCAAATACGCGCCCGTTTGAGCAAGCCTTAAGACGCAAACATATCTAAGGAAAGCCATCGCGGACATAGGTTAGTCGTCTCGGTGGTGACGTTCGTTTTACGAAACACAACGATACAGTCGCTGGTGGAGGTTTGCTTATGAAATTAGTTTTTCGGTAGAGTTTATAAATGTTGAATTTATTTGTAGGTGTATGCAGAACTGGATCAAAAAGGCAGCCAAGACCGCGGAGACCGTCGACAGCGTCCACTGTAGCTGAGCCCCCTGGTTTGAAGAGATCGCCTTCTACATTGTCTACGGCGTCCACCACGTCAAGTTACCGACCGCGATCATCACCAGCCGGACTTTATAGTTATACTGGAGGTATCTCGGTGTAAAGTCAATTACCCACAAACCGATTTTAATGAAAGCAGGCCCTATTTAGCTTATATTGAGAGACTCTACGTGTTTTAAACTAAGTACTTTGAATTTCATATAATCTTTAAAGGTAGGGTATACTTTTATCGAATTGATATCACCAGCCGTATATATTTTACTTACTTAGGTTTCTTTTCTTTTCTTTTAGCTACATCAACTAATGCCAGGAACTTTATTTACGTAAAAATTGTGATACCTATTCCACGAGATTAAGAAATTTTATCGCGTGCTAGAAAAAGTATCATGCGTGCTGGACAAGAAAGCAAGCTATAGGCAAAAGTAAAAGCAAATAAAAGTCCAAATAACGGTTCATAAAAGTAACTTGAAAATGGAAAACTTTTCTAGCCACTTTTACTCTTCGGAGGTGGAAATTTTAGAGACTGTGTAACGTGTAGTGCTTCTTTATTCTTATCCAAAATACGAAAAAATATTTTGAAAAGTTAAGGATTTTCAATACATTCATTCTCTATTTTTTCCTAGGGGGTAGTATTATATAAAACGAAGAAGTATGTGTTTCAAAAGACAAAATTAAATACAATTTTCATAAATAGAACTTGTATGCTACAAACCTACTTTATTTAAGCAGGCATAATTTAAGTTATAATAATATGTTACTGTCAATATATATATTAGGTACATATTTTTAATAGATATTTACCCTTTATCTTGTAGTACCAACCCGACCAACGAGATCAGCATCAGGTTTGTCAGTGACGCGTGTCATGGATCCAGTAGGGGGCGGCTCAGGGATGGCGGTGGGGGGTAGCGAGTATTCTCGACGCCGAGCCGCCTCCGCCCCAACGACACCTGCTCTATCACCTGCGTCGTCACCACCTGGATCCCCTCATAGACCGCCACATAGGTAAAAATCTCCTATTTATTGGAATTTCAGTAGAAATACCCATATCAAATATTATTACCATCCCATCGCTTTATCATTACGTACACATTTTTTTATTCATGATGTTTCAATCCGCTCATCGGTCGTGTTATATTAACTCCCGTAATAATAAATTACACAAAGGTCCAAATGAAAGATTTAAAAATGATGTCATTCTATAATAGTGGCGTACACAGGGTTTTTGACCAGTAAATGACCAGTAAGAAAAAAGAAAAATTATACCTAAATTTTAGGGTAGGCAGTGATTTTGTGCATGAAGTACATGCCACTGTTCTATACATACTGGCTATTGCAAAAATTCCTAAGTATACATTCACATAAGCCTAACTTTAAATGTGTTGGCTAAAAGGGATTAACGATCCCCGCATTGATACGGTTAAAGGGCTTTAAAAGTTGCGCGTTTCCTGTAAAACTTACTGCCAAGTACCTACAGAAAAACAGATTTAGAGATAAAGGAGTTCGTGCATAGAAAAAAATTAAAAAAAAAGAGTGGCTTCGTATTTAAGATGGCTGTAACAAATAATGTTTTTTTACTGATTTCTGACGTTAGGTAATACTTATATGGATAGACAGCTATTTTAATGATAGATTCTCTGAAATTCTGATGTTTATTTATGTAGGTACAAAGTCTACGCACAATAGTTAAATACTTCAACGATGCAAGTTGCAACGTGTGTTGATTTCGATAAAATAATATGAACACCTCGTACTGAGACTTTCATTAATTGTCAATGAAGGCATAGGTAACTAATTGTATCTTTTTATTCCAGCTTTATTCACGAACCATTAAAAACGCATATCATTGTTATCTTTATTTCTAAATTGTTTTCATTTCAAGTGGCGGTTGTGCCTGGGTCATACCTTCAATCAACTGGGACCCCGACTCATTGTGATCGCGTCACGGGTATTTCCCGACTGACGGCCGTACAAGGTTACTCCATTCTCTTTTGTTTATTGTTTTATACTCTGTGAGGCTTGCCCGACTCTTGCCCGATTAAAGTTATTGTCGCTTCATTCTTTATCATAGTTAACGTCACACCCTCCAGGCACGTTTCCCATTTTTCTCCTTAGTTTTTTTCATTTTGCACAAATAAAAAATATAACTTTTACTATTGTAGATTAATCTTTGCAAGCGTTTCTTTTTCAGACAATAAGTATTTTTTTTTATGAAAACTAGCGAAAAGATATTCGATTCAGTTTTCTTTATTTGTAGAATAAGGTCAGGAGTGGTTGAGATATAATATTTATGTACCTATATTATTTTCATTGTTGGATTTTAAAGTAACAAATGAACTGTTATTTTAGGGAGTCTCCGCTATGAATGATTTCTTGTAAGTTGTACTTAATTAATTGTGTGGTTAGCTTTATATAGTCTGTGTGGATTTGTGTACATGTGCTGAGTGCCTATATATTAGGTATATGTTGGTAAATACCTAGGTATTAATTAAGTTTATCAAAATAATAACAACTCTTTAAAGGGTCGCATCGCAACGCTAAATCTAATCGAAACTTCATTCATAAGGACACGTTTTCATCGGTCATTAAGGAATGCATTGGCCAACAAACCGAGTTTCTTACCGGCTTCTTTTCAGTAAAATCTACTTCCCGAACTGATTGTTGCGTCACTAGACACCGACAAATCGTTTCAAAAGTGCTTATATTTTATTAGGACTACTTGAGATAAATAAATGTTAAATTTGACTAGTGAATTTTATTGTCCGCTACGACGCCTTCAGGTAACCGGTTACTGTGTATCAGCAATAGTACGCGTGGGCACAAGTAATACACCATGTGGAGGAGCCTCGCAACCGGATAAGCGACCCCAGCCTCGTAAGATCCTATTTCACGCGGAAATAACGCCTCCAAACGCAGGCATCGGTAACGACAAAAACTATAATGCATTGACAAAATGAAAATGACACAACATCAATCGACATCAAGTGACAGAGCTCGTCCGGGGAAGTACTACCGCGATGCTTAATTCTGCCGCCAAGTAGCATTGTTGTAATACTGCTTTTCCGGTTTGAATGGATTGGTTGCCGGTGTTATAACAGACACATGGGGCTTAAACACCTACGCCTCAGGTTTATGGACACAGTGCATGTTGCAGGACGAGTTCCTCGCATGCCCAGCTTATTATTCCCTGTTTATGCGATGGCTTACCTTCCCTGAGTATGCTTGGTCTACTATCGCTTAAAAAAAAATAGACAGTACTGACCACTGGACTGACCAACCTCAAGTTGTCCTCTCTCTGCTTTCTAGAGCGGGAACCGTGTTATTTGCATAATTGCTAAGTGTTGCGGTGCGGCCGAGAGCTTCCTTTGGTACTCGTGTTAATTAGATTTATATATATAAAGTAGGCAGGCAAGTAGTGTATGTAGATTTAAATTGGTGATACAGTTATGTGCAATTATAATTGGTTGAGTTTAGATTATTTTTCAAAAATATCTATTGTATGTATAGTATATACGTACCTATTTTATATAGTTTGCGCTAGCATGATTTTCGTTCCAGGTATTATTATACAAATATGTTTAGATCAAAATAGAATTTTAATTTAGATTGGAATTTTAAAGGTCAGTGGTAGCCTTTCATAACCTAACCTAATTATATTTCTCGATAGAGTACTATGGAGCCTACTTCTGAATACGCAATTCAGTATATAATATAGCGCTGGTGAAGGAAGTTTGAAAATGTATTAGGATATTATAGGTTGGCTTACTTCTTCTTTTGTAGTTTAATTTAAATTTTAAATATCGAGCTCAGTATGAATTAGTCGCTTTTTAAAAATAATATTATATAAAACAACAGACTTATGTCACAGTAAATATATAAAAGAATCATGGAAACTACGATCAAACGGAACACACAAACAGTTCAGTGGTATGAAGGTGCGGGTGGGTCGACAACAAAAACTCAAGTCAGAAAAACGGTAAAGAATAACATTATATTGATGTATACAACGAATCGTATCGTATTGGATTGCGAAGGCTTTGAAGTGGTGACTGATACTTGGCAACGCAGCGTTGGTAGACCCCACTTGATGGACACTAAGCGAGCCGCAGGGAAACCCGACGCACGAGCAGTGGCGTGATGGGAAAATAAAATACCATTTTAATTTTTTTTTAAACTTGCTTTACGGCTCTGGGTTCTAGCCCTTTTAAGATACGATGTTCATCTGTTGTGATGCTTTGATGGCTGTATCAGACGGTCAGGTGGTTCTAAACGGCCTGACCTAAACGGTCAGGTGGTTTATACACTTTGTCGGTAGCCGTATGAATTTGTCATATATACTTAGTTACATAATAATTTAGAAAATATAGCTAGCTTAGATCAATGATTGGTCTCCCCCATCCACTCCTAAAAGATAAAGCTAGCATGCTAGTACAATGAGACTACTCCAAAGTCGGCGTACTGGCGTCATTATTTCAGATCATTATCAATAGCCTATTAGCGGCCCACTACAGGACACGGGTTTGTCAAATTGAGAAGAGTTTAGAGTTCTCTCTAAACTCTTTCTGTTCTTTCTGAACCCTTCTGGGTACAGTGTTTAGTCCATCACGCTGGCCAAGTTTTGGTAAATACACAGTCGGGTTGGTACACTTCACACGCCTTGGACAACTTTATGGTACTCTCAAAAATTTTTTTTAAAGATCGATTTAATAATCAATACAAACTACAGTATTGAGTTAAGCAACTATTTAGTTCTTTGGGAGAGCTCTTATGACATAATGCATGGGGGACAAATCAGTCATCTAAATTAGAATAGAAAAACTTTATTGCAACACAACACAATAGGAAAATACAAGGAAAACAGTAAGTACTTAGTGCTAGGGTGCAAAGGCGGACTTATCACTAAAAGTGATCTTTTAAAGGCAACCTGAGCGTACGAAGCCGATAAAAAAGTGGATGGTGCATAAAATATGTCACAAAAAAAAAAATTACGTGTACCTACATACATACTACATTTACATATTAACTACAAAAATACCGATATAAATTTTTATTTACTATAATAGATATTTATGATTTATATTTATGCTAATATAAACTTACTGACTTATGTACTACTAACTTACCACTGTTTTATTGTTGGTGTTTTTCTACGAGAAATAACGTGATTTCCTTAACCTCTACGTAAAAAAACTAACTACTATAGTAATATATGTACCAACTGTAATTGTTACAGGTCTCGGGCACTTCAAAGGTGTTCGTAGCACACACAGTCCCTTTCCCAACGTCCGCCTTCAAGGCGCCCAGTCACGTCCACGCGCTTTACTATTAGTTGAGTCTCGCCGAGTCCAGATATGAAGCTGTGTTCAGAGTAAATAAGTGTCAAAGCAGGCAGTTGGGTGAGGGAGTAGAAGATAGAGAAACGGAGAAGAAAAGTGTCTCATAGAACATTATATTCGTCTTCTTGGAGAAGCGCGACCCAGAGTCACGTCCGCCGCTAGTGATCTTATTGTGATTGCCACATAGTGCTTATAAACGCTATTTGCTAATAAACTAACGCTGCTTATGGCCTTCATATTCCTAAATATATAATGGTAACTCTAAAGGCAAGGCGAAATCAGGACGTCGAAGTCGCGTTCTGAGTGCCAAGTGTAAGATTTTCTACCTAGGACGATCGAATAACGATCGCGTGAGAGTTAACTACGATTGATATGGTATCGACTGAGCGCCCTCTAGTTACAATACTGGGATATTATGAAACTGAAGCGTAATTTGTTAACTCCGTGAAAATAGTTGCTAAGAATATTGTAAAGTCAACATCTCCTGAAGATGCTCCAGTGTCGGATCGAATAGTGGGTACAGAGTAAGTTTAGCAAATTAAGCTTCATAGTAGGTATATCATGGAACTCTGCAAAGTTGGGGGGGGGGGGGGGGGAGATTCCCCCTGGTTCCCATCTCGCAGATGTATGAATATGTCACTTGCCCTCGTCTCCTAGGCCAGAAGCTGGGTACGCCCGTCTACGCAGTGCTACCCAATACCCATATAATATTTGGTCTACGGTAGAGTCATGATGTCCGCGACACGTCTTTACCGTCGTTGCTTCTAATCCGCGCTTGAGAATTTATAACACACAACACTGCTTTGTATTTCTAGGGACTCAGAAAAAAAGACTAACAAAAGCGTTGACGGTATGGTAACGCTTTGCTGGCGCTGATGTAAAGGTTTATTTCGTCAATATTCATTTGGACCACGTTTTCAATGTTATTTAACGGTAGAGCGCTATGCAAAACGCATCGATTTTGCAGGAAAAAACCTGCGAATTGTTAACCTTTCAACTAGCTAAGAATAAATATAGTATGCATAAGATATGCGCTGATCTAAGTACGATCTTCTGCATAAAGAGAGTGTATCTATTGCGAAGGGCTGTGAGGAACGTTTTGTGAATAGTTGTTAATAAAATTTTGCGACACAATCTAGCTATAATAATAATATACTTATTGTATAAGAACGGGTGCACATTTTCTTCAATATTTTTTTATGATTTTAACGATATCGCGTAGACGCTATAACAACAAATACATGTTTTAGGTATTACAATAGCACCAAGTGACGCAGTAATGGAATATGAAGGGACACATTGCCAGGGAAATTATTGCCAGTGCTACGACTGCATCATGTAGACTCTATAATAACACAATTTTACAGTAGCACTATAAACTAAAAAAAAAGTCTACTTACAAAAGCCGCCGGTCCTCCACCACCGGCCGGCGGCTTGTTGTCGGCAACTTTATTTTAAGGCTTACTTTTTATGGCAATTAGGAAAGAATAGCGTAGAAGGAGCTTCACAATTTGCATGAATAAACACTACTGTGGCATCTCTACATACAGGGACAGTTGTTTGACGTCACAAAGTGTCGTCATGAAAGTTAAAAATGTAAATGTTATAAGGAGTTTTGTAAGCGAATGCTGTGATGATGGTTTGTATAAAATTGCGATTCAAATAAAGCTTATTAAAGAATTGTTATAGGTAATGTTAGAAAATATGTTTTAAGTGTTAGTCATTAACGACCTTTACATGTTTTTTATTTTGTATTGTATCACGTGTATAATAATATTTATTCATAACACCTTCATATTATTTTACTTCATATAATTCTATATACATACATTATGTGTATATTATAACGATGAAGACTTTGTTTTTGTTTAAATCTCTGAAATTACCAGTCTGATTAAAGAATATTTTTTTCATTCGACAACCAAATACTTAGAAACCAAATAATATAAAATGTGAAAGTGTGTTTGTTTATTGATATGTTTTTATTCCAGTAGCTGAACACTTATCAGTGTAGTAAAAGATTGACATGGGTTTTTCAAAGATAAGCTTGGATAAGCTACGTATAAAGTTCAACGACTGTATGAACTTTTATGGAATAAAAATGTAAGGTTTCTCTCATAACATACCTTTAGCCTTAGTACGAGATATGCTCGCTCGCGATCCAGGAGTCGTTTTCGAGTACGGAAATAATGGAACATAAGAGTGAAATGGATCTTATTTACATACACTTAAAGCTCAAATTGACCTACACTTCAAAGTTTGTAAAACAATAATCAGAAGTACAGGATTTACGACTCTAAAAGGAGTAGCATTTGGTCAATTTTGCTTTGACAATACAGAGTTTAATATGCGAAAACGACAAGTCGATAGCGATGGGGCCAATCTAGAGCTAAGGCTTCTTTTTACTTAAACGACTATGAGGCAGCTAAAGCGAGTATATATTGTTAAGACGTATTCACGATTGAAGCGTTTGAATCAAAGATATTTAAGACGTTTATCAATTATTTAAAGTCAAATTCAAATATTTTATTTTAATTCATATAAGCCTGTAGGAACTGCACTTTAGGCACATACATTTTTTTGGAAAATGAAATTTTGATATTGTTAAAACATGTCACATTTTATGTAACAAGGTACCTATATGAACATAAGAATTAACTCCGAGTGATACCTTCCTAGAAAATAATCCTAAGATACCTACGATTAAGTTTTTCTAATCTCTCAAGCAGCTAACTAAATATATAGCAGTTAGTTTATACTACCAAATTATATCTTATAGATATATATTATGTACTAAATCGACAGAATTATAAAATAAAGACATTAGAGTCTTTGATTTTAAAGGTTTATTTTTGATTTGCCAGAAAGCAAGTCTATATTATTTTTAAGCACTTAGATTTCTACTCGTAGTTAAGTTCTCTTTCTCTGTCAGTATATTTCTAATTCTATCTATAGGTATATAAGATACTTACCTTCTAAGCATTTATTTTGTGACAAAATGTGCCTATACCTTCTACTGCATACCTATTTAAATATCATTGTTGTTTGTGCTCCTAAAAGTTCGGTTACTCAAGTAGTTCGCAAAAACGGCCGCCGATTTTGCGGCTACTTAAAAGGCTCGGCACGTACTGCACATCCACAAAGTATGACTCTGTTCTCGCTGAATTACAGTGAAACTATTTAAGTAAAGATTCATAATGATTAGGAGGCCTCAGAAATTTATAAGTAGTATCTACCAGCTAACTATTTCGATTTTCCGTGGTTAATAATAAAAAGTATTGTAATTTTTCTTCACATTTTTACTTTCCAGAATAGCCTGTGGGTGTACCTAATGCAAACTACTTGAGAAGACGAACTACGAGTAGTATACACTACCGATATAGTATCACGGTGGCACAAATTGCATCGATTCCTAAACTTATTTAAGTATACGTAGTATTTACTTATTTACATTGTCTTTGCTCAATTTATATTAATAGAAATGATAATTTGTTTGATAAGGTTGTATTTTTTGGAAACCTCACGGTAGCTACTGACTGTATATAGGTGTTTATGTGTATCACCTACTTGTTATTCGTAATCACCCAATAATAACCAGAAGAGATTTAGTGCTTCGCATGTAAACACTAAATCTCTTCTGGTGAAAACGTGAAAATGTTCCTGAAAACTTTTAGGGTTTTCGGGTTTCTCTATAAAGAAATTCCAGCCCGGAGTTTGGAAAATAGCACAGAGTTAAAAACCTACAGAAACCGTGTACACGACTGATATTGCAGCATCAAAAACTACTCCCTTTAGACTGTTTCTCGAACAGGCGCGGCGGTCACTCACTTCATACTATTTAACAGTAGACAGTAATTATTTTACCTCTAATGTTCTAAACGTTTAACACAAAATGGGGAAAATGCGAAAAAGTTTGTAAGCTACATTTTACGGGTTTTAAGTCCGACGTGCGCGGAGCAATTTCACTGTTTTTCAATGCACTTCATGCATAATAGCTGAATGAGGATTCTGTATGATTTTACTCTATGGAAAATAGCGTATTCACCAAATCCCTCGGAAAGTAGGTATAATCTATCGGTCCAGTTTTTTTTCACTAACTTAAACCCGTTTTTACTAAACCTAGGAAACGCTTAAATCGGATGCCTAGTGATTAAGGTGATGCGAGAAAAATAACGTTTCACCAATTCGTACACGATGAATAACGACTCCTAGCGACATCTTAAATTACAACACCAATTTAGCAGTGCGTAATGCTTAGTCAATTCGTAAGCGAAACTTGAAAGATGATATCAATATAAATTTTGTTTTTTTTTAATAACCTTAGGTAAACGGAAAAATATGATAATACAAACACAAATACGACAACTTGCGGCAAGAATCATAGACAAGTTAGGTTAGTAACCAAGTGAAAATCTATTGGTGAATGTATGCCTCTATCTTTGGAATATCATTTGATTCGGCGTTACTTACTTAGGCATTGCTTTACCTCGTTAGTGAAACCGGGCATTTGTGGCTACCGTGAGGATCATCGTGCAAATTATAAGTAAGGCTTTACTATCTATGTAAAACCGGACCGCTCCAATAAAGCATGTCGACTCTGACTGAACAAGCGCAAGTTCGCTACTTCTATTTACTATTCACCATTAATATGAGATTTAAGCACTAGCCATGGTGGAGTTGTAGAGCAGTATCTGTCTAAACCTTATTCTTCTTTTATTGGAACGAAGTCAGAAACTCCTTATCCTCCTAACGCTCTCAGCTGATGTGAGCTAGAACGAAAAAGCAAAAGTGTAATAAGACTTTTTTCCGACACCTTATTTTATCGAACGAAGTTCCTTTTGCGTTGGTTAATCAAAATGCAAAAGGCAGTTCTTTGCGACCGGGGGTCCATAGAACCCACACGCGTTTTTTTTAACAAATTTAACGCCAAAAACGCTGTAGATGTATGGACGATTTTATTAATTACATTAAACAAGGTGTATGCATTCAATTTAACTCTTACGTTACAGAGTATCGTTAGTCGTAAATTACCTTCCATTAGCAGGGCAGAAAGCTTATACTCAAAGGCTTATCCTTATAGGTGTTGGTTAAATACAAGATGGTACGAAGTGGGAGCCGTTCCAAGCAAAAATCGCTAGATATGCCCTGTCCTCCGTTTCACAATGACAAAATGCCTGCTCAACCGTAACAACAGTGTTGCTGATTCTGCTCCATCTTTTTGTTTGAATTCTTAGAGAAAAAGGACAGCACTATTTATAGACCTATTATTTTCGTGTTGTTAAGAGATTTGACACCACTGGCGCCAATTCTGTTGTACACAAATTTGTAAAGGAAACTGAATTTATCGCTATAAAAGGAGCACTGTCCTCTTGACACATTGTACATACCTGGTTTTTTTATACGGAACAAGTAAGGACCAACTGTTGGTAAATGAATAACCAACGTCTATAAATAGAGCAAGACTTCTTAGGTAATGCAAAGAGCGTTCCTACAACGTGCCGCACTAAGTCCATAAACCTGAGGCGTAGGTGTAAAGCCTATATTAATATAGCACATATATATACCGGCAACTTCGCCCTTAAGACCGAAACTATCACAATCTATTGAAAAAGCTTACAAAATTTCGTAACTCGTAACTCAACTTCGTTGTTAATTTAAAGTAATTATATAGGTCGAAAAATATATAGAATATATGTTTTTATTATTTAGTAAGGGCATATCTACGATTCAAATCTTTAATGACGACTTCGTAATAAAGGCAACTTTAATATAATCATGTTCAAATTTTCTCCAACTCTAACTTTTACGATATCTAAGCACTTACCTATGTAGAAAAAATACGTTGTGAAATTTTGCATATCTCTTTCTTACTCTCTCACTAGAACCTAGCTGGATAGAAATAATTATTGTGATTTAGATGCCCTTAGTGCGGTGGTGGTAGTGAAACTATAGCGATTACGATCAATCTTTTTCAAAACTGCCACATAACTTCACAAAATTATAGCTTTATAAATTCTAAGGCTGTATTATATAAAATCTAAAATATATTCTAAAGTAAGTGAGTGCAGACTGGGCCTCAAAATCTTGGGCCAGTTTTCGTATCTACTACAAGAGTTGTAGGTAATTCGTTTGTAATACTTATTTATCATCTGATATGTTGGGTGGCTTTAAGATATCTTTTGGAAACAAAATCTTTGCTTTGTGTAGGTACTTTCTTTTTATATTATATATATGATTGGTACAACACATTTCTGGTAAGAGAATAATAAAAACGTAAGATAGAATTCATTTCATCTTTAATGTTGGATAAATACCTATATATAGGTACTAACTATCTAATGTCTGGTCTGGCGGCTTCGGCCGTGCCTAGTTGCCAGTCTCCCTACAATACTGGGAAGCGATGCCGCGTTAAAACCGAAAAGTGGTATAAAAAGATTGATTCCCAGATTTGTCGCTCAGTCTGCGCTTACCTTTAGGTATATTACTAACTTTATACATTAGGCACAGTAGCTTGCATTGAACTTTCTTCTATATTTATTTTTTTCCTACCAGAATTACTATTGAAGATTTTATAGTTTGCGTATAATTTTTCTAACATTAATTGATGATTATGTTAGGAAAAATATATTAAATTTAGTTATTTGAATCAAACACTGCTTAAACAAAAATTGTTTTGACATTTAGGTACCTACTTAATGTCTTGAAAATACATTTAAAGATATCTTGCCTAACTTGATCGATAAACATCCATCAGAAATGACAATATTTTCAGAAGAGTTTAAGAGAACTATTTCTGTCCATTTTTGTATTATAAAAAATCAGTTCCATTTGAAAAAAATATACCTATACGTAGTTATACCTACATTATTATAATACTGTTACGTATTTTGTTTAAAATAAAATAGTCGCACTTTTACATGTCGAGAAAAAACATTTTTGAGACAATTTGCATGTACCTACCACGTACCTATTTTGTTGTGATATAAAAATATTTTGTTGAGCTTCGAAAAAAATCACAAAGTGAAGCAATAAAATTGACCTATTGTATAATTCTAAAGGAAAAACGAATAAATATATTGTACGTGTACATATATTTTTAATATAAAAATTGAATAATTTTCCGTTTTTCATTATAACCTAACTTGCCTCCATTTTCATAAAGCCAACTATGCAACAGCCATGTTGGTCTAGTCTAAGTAAGCCTTTACTAGGAAGCGACGGGCCACGAGATCCTGGTCTGATTCCCAGGCAGGGCTAATAAAGGCAGAAGACAAAAATTATATCCCCTAATTATATCCCCTGATTATTTTTTATTTATTTTATTAATGAAAAATATACATTTTTTATGTTAACATAACAATATCTGTTACGGCGTAACAAAAACCCAGACGGGTTTATCCGTACACCGGTATTCATCATTAAGCGCTCGGAATTATAAGTAGGTACAGTATTTTAAAGCTACATACAAAATATGATATATGACGGGTAGTTCCAAAAAAAAAAAATATAAAAAATAATGATCGCGTTTCAACCAGTTCTACATATCGTACTTCATCGTTTGAGTAAACTTTACACAGGATGTTGATGAGGGATATAATAAACGGGTCTTCTGAAACACGGGAACACGGTATAATATTTATTACACATACATTATTTGGATATAATTTACGCTTGTGCGCCAGTGCTCTGAGAGTTGTTAAAGCTGTGGGAGAAGATAAATTTATATCCTTTCCCGGGAGAGATGGTTGTCTCTTGCCCATGTTAGCCGTGCTGGGTGTTTACTTCGCTTGAAGCAGTGTTATTTGGTCATTGTTGAAGTTTTGTTTTAGAAATGTTATCCCTATATTAAGGACTTGCAAGGTATGACATAGTTATTTATAACACTGTACTGTTTTATGCGATGGTAGGAAGACAAATGATCACTATTTAGCATCGAAGGAACACAAAAAAGTATAAAATCAAGTAGTTACATAATCCTCATCTTCCATCTTCGATATTGATTAATGTAGTCCCTCCGACCCTATTAAATATCACCGATGTATCGATGTTTTTTTCCATACATCATCATCACACACGTGTCTCCTTCCGCAAGATGTTAAGGCTGTAGTCCACCACGCAGGCCCAGTGCAGATTGGTGGACTCCACACACCTTTGAGAACATTATGGAGAACACTTAGGCATGCAGGTTTCCTCACGACGTTTTCCTTCACCGTTGAAGCAAGTAATATTATAATGAATTTAAACGCACATAATTTATTAAAGTTAGAGGTGCGATCTAGGATTCAAACTCGCCCTCCCCCCGAAAGTGAAGTCGAGCTCCTACACACTGCGCTATCACCGCTTCAATATGATAAACTTATATCAATACATTTAGGCACTACCTGAAGCGCCATAGCCTGAGAGGATGGTGATGACTGTCAGTAATTAATCTACCTACTTATATTTACTGAAAGCTCTAATAGTAGTTTAATTAATTTTATATTTTTTTAAGGTAATGTGGATGTGATTTTCGTCATTACCACGAAAACCCTACTATAAGGTACTGAGATATTCTTTGGCATCGGCACAAACGCCATAATGCCATGACAAAATAAATAAATATAAAATAAAATCACACATCGCCATCTAGCCCCAAAGTAAGCGTAGCTTATGTTATGAGTACTAACATCAGTCATATTACTAAATATTAACATGAATTATATACATAAATAGGTACTTATAACATACAGATAAACACCCAGACACTGTGTGGTAATCGAACCCACAGCCTTAAACTCAGAAGGCAGAGACGCTGCCACTGCGCTAATCGGCCGTCATAGGTAGGTTGGTATTACCGATGACGGCCGATTACGATATTATTCAGGGAACATAAGAAATAAATGAAACAAAGTATTTTATTTCAATGTTATTATGTATTTATATTCTTAAAAACTTGGAGCTAAAACATTTCAATTTATAATATCTAACATTAATTTGTTAATATCTTCTTTTTCAACAACGGTTCCGGTGTCTACATCTGTCCCTCACTAGTAATTCTGTTACAAAAATAATTTCATTTAGGAATGACCAAATAAACTCTTAAATCCTACATGACATTGTTTTATTTTAATATAGAAAGATACATTAATTGTCGTATTAAGCTCCCTTCTGATGTTAATATTTAAGGGTGAAAATTAATTGACAATAATAAATGCGATAAGAATGTTATTGGCCTTAGTATGTTATGCTGGTTTTGACGATGATATAAAAAAAAACAATTTTGACACAAAAAAAACCGACTTTGTTATACAACTCAAACTAAATGCCAAGAAATAAATGTTTCTTCTACGTTTTTACGTCGGTGCCAAGTAAAATTTAGATTTTACTTGGCACCGACGTAAATTTACTAGGTATATTCCCTTTTATATAAAGTAAAGTACAAGCAAGCAAGCAAGGAAAGTACCAATAATTGGACCAAATTGGAACGATATCTTCACCCTATCAAACAAATATTCAATTTTACAATCGGTTTATAAATGACAGAGTTCTAAGGTAGGTAACAAACATTAAAAAATACTAAAATAATTGATAACCTCCTTCTTTTTTGCAAGTTTTAAAAAGATCTTTAAGGTTTATGTTACACAGCCGCAATAGGACCTGAAATAGGAGCGTATCAAAGCAGCCAATTTAACGGTGGCTGCCGCTTTTTTACGTGCCGAAAAAATGGCGAATAAATTATATTCTTTACGCCTTAGGCATTCGTTTCTTAGTCGGTAGTGAAATATTCGTTTTTAAACGGAATTATTTTTTAATAATTGGCAATATTTTAAGGGTATTCAAATTTTTTATGAACAGTTGGCTAGCGCAACTAGGAAAGGACTAAACCTCTTAGGAATTTACTATAGAAATTACTATCCTATTAACGTGTTCCAAAACCCATTTTGACCATTAACGTTTTGCCTTCAACACCTATTTATTAACCTTGGCAGAAAATGGTGCCAATTGTCATAACATCCAGTGGTGGCAATTCTGTTGTATACAAATTTCTAAACTACCTCGCCCTTCTCGCTTTCATTTAAAATCTCTAAGGTTTTTAAAGTATTGCCATCTCCTTCACCATATTCCTCGGGGAAAAGGATAACGCCATTTTAAGACTGCCAATTTAGTTCAATTTAGAGATTTGTATACAAAGACTTATCTCGCAACCTTATGCCATTTAAATTTTTATTAATTTATTCATATATAAACTCAGTTACAATTCACGTTCAAATCCCGCATAACATAACCAATGCACCGATTTGCACTACTTGCGACATTTTACATATGTATAACAAAAAATATTCTATTATGAAAACAAAAATATGCTAGAAAGCTAAATTAATTTTATATAATCAAATAATTAATTTATTTACATAATATTAATTCACGATAAAACACACTTATTTAATAATATACATTAAGGTACATTAGACACTTATTTTTTTATTTAATCTCTTAACAAATTATTAAAAAGAAAGTTAGATAGAAAATATTTATTAAGTATAATAGACATTAATTTAGTAATTCATTAATTAATATTATCCTCGTGTAAAGCAGGATTTCAAAATTAGGTTGTAGGTACACTTAATTTACAGTTATTATGAAGAAGATAATCTCAATAAAAGTAAAACTGAAGATTAATTACATAAAACCAACCGTATAGACAAAGCCCTATCTATTCAAAGAGTTTAAAAGTTTGTTTTGAGATAAAAATTTATACAAGTTATTATAAAAAAATATTCGTTTATCTTGGTATAGTTAGGTAATTTATGCATAGTATAAAGAAATACAATACGTACAATATGTACGCTACAAGCAGTGGCGTGCATTGAGGGTATGCACTAAGTGAGCAGATGATATACAATGAAAAAAATCTCCAGTATGAGTTATAGAAAACTTAAAGATCGGCATTGTAAAAATTATAAAATGCCTATCATTAAGTTATTATGACTCGTACTGGAGATTTCCTTCATTTTATATCATCTGCATACCCTGTGCATACACTCTATGCACGCCACTGGCTACAAGAAATATGAAGTTTTGCTGGCTTTGCTATACGGGATTTTATTATGCGACATAAGTAAAAATTATTAAAAAAAAACATCATGTCTGGCTTAGTATTCAATATTTTTAACTATTTAAGAAAATGGAAGTGCATAAAAATTTCAAATTGGACGGCGAAGCAATGCAGTTTTGTCATTAAAGCAAGCCTCAAATATTGAAGACATTTTTTTTTACATTAGCTATCTAGAAAATTTTAAGTGCAGAAATGGTCCTATATTTAATCTTTTTTTATATCTGAGCACTAATATATGTACAAAACTTTATGCTTCACATTAATAAGGAGAATAATGCACTTTGTTTTTTTTTTGTTAAGGCGATGAGATGATTTTACAATGAGCTTTCTTTTAGAGTTAATATTACAGGCAAATATAGTCAAACCAAATTTTAGACCGCCCAAGTCTGCTATAATATCGCATAGTATGAAATGAAAAAATAAATAATGAAAAAACATTACGTTAAGAAATTGGCAGAGGTATTTTGCAGCATGTTTCCGTGTAGTGGATGCTTTTTTTTTTAAATAATTTATTGTCAAAAACTTCGGGACGACTAGCAGACTTGATAACCTAAAGTACTTGCGCATCGTAAATAAAATCGTATTTTGGAGTCCCATAGAGTTAACCACACAGCGTCACAACTTTTCTGCAAGGCCCTAATTTTCTGTTTCAAAAATATATTTTGAGACAATTAAAAGTACCTCTTGTATTAAAGATGTGTCAAAATTTATGACAATAAATGCGAAGTGCGCAGTTCAGTTTTCAACGCATAGATAGATAGGTAAGGCAGGTAAGGTAAGGTACCTACATATTTTTTTCAGTATATTGGTTTTTTTCAGTGATAAACACCTTTCAGTTCTGAAAATGCGAATGATGTTATTATGTACATTAATATATATAATTCTTGTAGTTTTCTGCAACTGTTTACAAATTTTTGTAAGATCGAGAAATCTCGTCAATATTTCTTATAAAATCACATATGATGTGTTTTATGTCATTTATTGGATACTATCTTGAATCTCCAAATTTTATCTTTTTACTTGTTAAAACTTCTAGCAGCCTTGTGGAAAAATGCGTCTCGTGTAGTCTTTTGCGCTGGTCTGCTATAAACTTTATATTGCCAATGAGCTCTAAAATTTGTCGGGCTCCAAAGTTTGGTGAGACATATACCTACCAACTATCCAATACGCTATCTAATGTAAGTAACTATTTTTCTTAAGGTTGTTTATTAAATTTTATTGGTTAGGCAGTGAATATATTTAATATTTTATTCTTAAGCAAAGACGAGATATTCTGAAATCTTTTGAAATTATTTGTAATATTAATAATAAGGTAAGGTAATAAATAACTTAATAGGGTATATGACTGCTTTTTCTATGGTCTCATATCAACCCAAATGCTATTTAAATATTTAAAATGAAATTCAAATAAATGATAATGGCGCCAAAACACTAGAAAACGCACAATGTGACAGTGACAGTTGTAATCGCAAATTTTGTATGGAATTGACAGCTCCCTACTGGATAGCGATTGTCAGAAAAGTAACTAAATAGGGAAGCACATGATAATCGCCTTTTTTATAAGTCGATTTAACGCCTAGAAAAAATACGAATTAATTGAAATAGTTTCTAAGAATACAGATAATTAACATTGACCAAATAAACGACGATAATAAGGTTAATTTTGCCATATCACATAAATATATTATTCTATTAACGTACAGGCGCTACTTTACATTAAAATACATTCAATATACTTTGGTAATTGTAAATACGCTATCAAACTATATTTTATTACTTAATCTTCGTGACCAGGTGAATATTTTGGTATATTTCGTGAAATAAACTCATATAAACTTAGGTAGGTCCATAGACAACTTTATTCTGTACATTGTTGAATATGATAAAATTACTAAATGAATTTTCTTAACGGCTATTAAATATACACAATATTTTTTCTTGTCCATAACTTGCCAAAGTCGTCAGTGAGCTACTATTATTAATCATTTAAGTGATTAGGGTACTTTAAGCGGAAAAGAAGTTTAATGACTAATGTTTTTAAATTTACAGATTATAAAACCTGTATTCTCTCAGAGCTTTGCAACTCGCTTAAGCCTTACCAATAAGTCATTTTCTGACGAACGTGTTAAAAGGCTCAGAATAGCTTTAATCCAGTATTGCTAATTTATAAAACAGAAAAACAATGAGTACATAACTTTATAACAGGTGATCGACCATTCCAAAAGTTTTATAACTTTTAAGCACTTAGGTATTGAAATTGAATAAATATTCATAAACATTTGTAATAACGCCTCAAGCAACAATGGATCCAGCATTACATTCGGAACGATTCACATGGCGCCAAATATGTTTATCTTGTACTTCGGATAGGATTTCATTTTCTAATCGTTCACTGAAATTCGTCATCAGAACTGAGTAGCGTAGTTTTTTCGTGGTAGTTTGTAGCGTGGCTAATGGTGGCGACACGTTGCGGAGGTGGCCTCGGCGCTAGTGCTGTGCCTTCTTCAGATCCACGATTGCCGATTCCCGCGCCGCGCATCACTAAATTATACATTTTCATGTTTTAGCAGTTTTTATTACAAATTAATGAATATTATTAATTAGTATTTCAAACAAAATCGTGATCAAGTAATTCGGTTATTTTATTTTTGTGTTGTGTAGATTTCGTGACAAAAATACTTTTCAAATACCTAACGTGTTATGTGAAAGTGTATGGAGACAGCCGTGCAAGAACTATATATGAATCTGACGTTCGTGCTAATTTTGTTGTTAACAACTCAAAACTAAACAAAATTGGCCGGTCAAAAATTAGTGCCATCTTTTTCACTTTGTTCTTCCTAGTAGAAGAAAAAAACAGACACTAGAGACAGACACTACAGACACTAGAGATTGGTGTACAACAGAATTGGCACCATTTTACCCAATTCCAAGTGTGAATGTGCACTAAATGGTAAGAGATTTTTTCGATGCAAATACGTATGTCATTATTATTTTCCATATTTTTCATACAAGTACTTAACGTTCAGACAAGCTTTCCCAAATGTTCATTCTTTTTGCCTTGAAGGTACTTAAATTACCCTTTGGCTGGAAGCACATATTAAGTACGTCCAGCTTTATGCTTCAGGACCATATATATCACGGTTGTAAAACCAAAATCACAATGTATCACACTAGAAAACAAATGAACTTCAATAAAAGTACTAATAAGGAAATTGATTGCTATTGAAAACCCATTATGAATTTCACCGCAGTAGGTCTGCATTTCTAAAAAAAAATTGTTATTTTTAAAATGGCAATAATTTCAAGTTTAACGCAAAATTAAACTGACAGAACTAAAAATAAAGCTTACCACAGAAAACATTGTGAAATTGATGGCACTACGTATAAACTGTTTCATCCTAAAACTGTAGTCTTGAAGTTTGTGTAAAATGTACAAGAAATTAAGTGAACAATATCGTTAATATTTCATCGTTAAACTTTGGTGAGGTTGATGCTCTGCGTAAATTTTAGTTAAAATATTCAATAAATCAAACAATTGTTTCATTTCCCTCATTGAAAAAAGAAAAAAAATTAACATCTTAACGTTAGTTTTTGTTTTTTTATACTATATGACATTAGACATACTTGCCAGCGAGCCCCAAAAAGTTAAGGTACAAAGATAAGGTATGGAAGAAAAGGACAGTTAGGTACCTGTCCTTTTACCTCTTACGCAATTAAGTCCGTTTGTATAAAGAGTTTATTATTCGTTGCATCCTGCTATCATAATTATCAAGATATCGTCGTCTATTATACTAAATTTGTGGTATCGTATACAAAAATAACGCCAGGAATCGAAATTCTAAAAACTATTTTAAAAATTAACGCGTTAACTTCGTATTGGCACACATACACATAGCGGCATGCCTAGCAAAATAAAATGTTATAAAAAGCTAGTTTTAAAAGGATGATATCAACTTTACTCACCTTGACTCGCGCAGTCCTCTATAATCGAAATATTAAGTCATGTTTAAAATAAAATCTACATTTTTAGGTAGAATCGTTTATTAGTGAGATGCAAAGTACAGAGATTTTATCATATTAACGGTCTGAAAATGATTTTTGAAAACTTAAACCTAATTATTATCATAAAAAGACTTAATATCGTTAACGCTTTTAAGAGCAATCTCATATTTCCACAAATCAGAAAAGTAACTTAAATCTTACTTTTTCATATATCTTTAAACTTTTAAATAAGTATAAAACAGAACATATACAAAGTTGCGTAGATACAAAGCTAATATATTCACATTTTTGCCTGTGCACGTTAAGCTGGTTCTTTTCTTTCCGCTAAGTGTTACTTCTTTGGTCAGACAAATTTAGCTATTTCATGACTTACCTGTGTCAAACTATGGATCCTATTTTTAATTTAAAAAGAAAAAACTAAACCTGCATTATCTTTCGTTTCGAATGAAGGAAGCCTAGCTCTTTCTAATGGATTTCATCCACTAACTAATAGACAAGTAAGTAACAAAAAAAATTAAACAAACAAAAAAATAAAATCACAGAAAAATAACATTTACACACTCTACCAAAAAATACTAACACGTAAGACTTATGAAGTACAAATAATAAAAAAAAAGGTACGACTGTATTAAATGGCAATGATTAGTCCGAACTATATTAATATGATTGAAAAAGCATTAAAATATTTTTTTTACGTTTATTATTATTTTACTATTAGTTTTAGGGTCAATACCCATAGAGCTTTGTGTCGCAAGGTACAATACCCATAGAGCTTTGTGTCGCAAGGTACAATACCCATAGAGCTTTGTGTCGCAAGGTACAATACCCATAGAGCTAAGAGTAAGGTTTTTAAGCATACCGATTCTTGGGTACGATCTGACTTTGGTGTCAATTTGAGACGTCCCACAATAAACATCCTTTGCTTCATTAAATAATAATTATTTACTAAATTCAGTTTCGTTATTGACAATGTATTAATTGAACCAGCTTCGCCTAAATCTATGTTAGTAATTAAAATAACGTCAGTCACTCGCATAATCTGTAAGCGTTATATTAGTTTGCAATTGCGGTATTATTAATTTACGAGTTTTGTTACTAAATTGTTTTACAATAAATTCACTAGATAGAGAAAATAAAATTGCAAATCTCTTTCCGGAATTGAATTCCGAATGAAAATTGTGAAAAACTTAAATAATTGCATAAACAAGTTCAAAAACCTCTCTCCGCAACGCTCTGTGGATATTGGTTCCAAAATTAAAAAAAAGCAACATAAGCTGGTTTTACACATAACAATCATATGGAAAATATTTTTCTCTGCTCTGCATTATCATTATATCGTCGGTGAATTTCATGACGGTTGTAATTTTATGGACTAATTCATGCATGGATGTATGTTTTGTGTCAAACCGACCTACGCCATGCACATCGGACTAGCCAAATACCTTGACAATTATAATTACAAAAAAGTACTCGCTAAACAATAATTAGACTTAATTAGAGCGGGGGTTCGTAACCGAGCACCGAAATCCATCTATAAACGTTTAAAGTAATTAAAATTTTTATACTGTGTAAATATGACAGTAATATTTTTTTCTTGGTGTAGTCTGTCACCTAACTTTTTAGGATGTGTTTCATATTAACGCTATTATAGTCAAAACTTAATTTAAACAAGCTCTCTAAAGATAATATTAACTTTATTTACCGTCAATCAATAACGTCAATAGATTTATAAAATATAACTATACTCTGTGGTCCTTAGAAAAATAATCTATATTTTTTTTACCAAAAGACAAGGTGTACTTATAATTCTTTTCATGTTATCAATGATAGTGACGTGCCATTCGGTTATATTAATGGGTTTTCCATGCTCGGCAAGACTTAATGTAAAAAGTCACTTCCAGTAACAGTTTTTTTTTTGTTTTTTTTTTTTTTGTGTTAATGGTAGTGACAAGATACATACAAGTGTAGATAATGGATTTCAGAATACCTATTTACGAACAGACTTCAATTGAATATATCGAAGAATAACTGTAAAAAAAAGGATATTTTTAAACTGTCTGCTAGGAAATAGGTAATCTTATATTTAGTTAAATTATTTATGTATAATATGGACAGATAGACAGCAATGCACTTCATGCAGAGCACAGCTATGGCAGAGCTTATAGTTTCTCATAAGGCAGTTGAGAAGTGACATCTGAAAGAAAATAAACCAAAAAATAACAACACCTCTCTCGCGGTACGCGAATGTTCGAGTAAACAACGAAAATGACATCGCAATTCTTTATGTAAATGTTTCGTGTTAACAAAGGCCAAAGACAATAGATAGTGAATGTAAACCTTACTTGCATGCGAGGGACAAAGATTTTCTCTGTGGCCTCTCTCTTACGCAAATGACGACAATATTTGTTTACATCAATTATCTTTTTCGTTTGCCTTTGTATAGTGTTGAGTATCAAAACGGCTATAAATATATTGTTTAAAATACACTATATGACAAATACCGTGATACAGATGCAGTACGCGCCATGAAAGCTGAACCTACAAAATAGTGTGGGCGACGAAGCAAGCGTAATCTCCTGGTAAAAGTATGGACAAGAGTGTAGCGCAAACTTAATGAGTGTGTTTGTATATTCATAAAATTTAATCATAAAAATCTTTTCCTACTTGATTTTTTTCCATAAATTTAGCCTAAAGTCCATATCTATTAGCTTGCCCCTAACAGTCGATCTGTGCTTTAAACGGTGCTGTCAAATATTCGCAGTCCACGCCACCTTGTTCAACTTTCGTGAGGCGTAGTGTAAGCAACTCTAAAACTTTAATTCGACGTTATCTTTGATAGTTCGAGTCAAATTCTTACCAATACTATTCTTACATATCTGTAGACTAAACTAAGTAAGCAGTGTAAAAACGGTTCTGTCCTTTTCTTTAAAGAACATAGTGAAAGGACAGGCTCTACTATAAGACATGTCATCTTAATGACTTGTGTTTAACCCGCGCTTTTAAAGAATAGATTTATAAATGGCTGCCAAAGTCCTATTTCTATCATCATCATCAAACTATTAGCGACCTTTCAGAATGAGAAGGCTTTAGGCCGTAGTCTACCACGCTGGCCAAGTGCGGAATGTTTACAATGAATTTGTTTATGAATTGATATACCTTTATCGTACACCACAGAGAAAAAAACGGGCGTGCGAGTATTGTGCGAATGACATAGAACAAATACCGCGGGCGCGGTTAATAACTCATAAAATTAAGATGTTAGGTCTAAAAGTACAGCACGTGTTTTTCATTAGGTCCACTGTGAAAAAGGACAGCACTTTTAGTCTACTGAATTTTAAAGGCTGTTTTATAAACAATTTTATGATTTTGTATACAGATAAGTTTGACAATTATTGTGTGTTTTAGAGATACTTACAGATTAGCAACGAGGTAATAAGATATCCAATGATAGGCAAACAAAAATAATTAAAATATTCAGGCAGCTGCCATGCGGATAAATAAATGATTTCACTAACCTGAGCTGTATTGCGTATATTGTTGGTACTGCGGGTGGAAGTTGTGGAACGCGTCCGTCATGATGTCCTTCGGGTTCATTGTCTCCTGGAATAAAAGGGGTATAATATTTTAAAGGCTGTCTTTTTTTTTATTTTATTACCAGTCAATCCTTGTCCTATCTCAGCTGGTAGTAAGTATGATGCAGACTCAGATTACCTGTTAGAGGGTATAAATCGGTTTCTACGCGACATCGTACTGGAACGCTAAATAACTTGGCGGCACGACTTTGTTTGTAGGATGATAACCAGCCACGGCTAAAGCCACCTGGCAAGACTAGACAAAACTGCTTGCGCCAGGGAGTTTGTCTATAAGGATTTCAAATAATTCGAGTTTCGTTCTAGCTCGCAGTGGATAATATACACTGTATTTTATTTTTAACTTCCTATAACGAAAATAATAGCACTACTTTCAGACTAACAGTTTCTTTAGATATGTGTCTGTGCAAAAATTTACTGACACCCATGTATGTTTACTTATTACTTTATAATAAAAATATGCAAAAGTTGTTGATAACTCGGTGCATTTAGTAGCTATAAAGAAAACAAGGAACGCGGTGCGCCGGCATTAGGTACTATAGAATGAAATAGTAGTAACTATTTCGTTATTCCGCTCTAGTTAACAAATCCTACCTACTCAAACTATCTTTTATTTTCATAATTTTTATCTCTTCTGCAGTAAATTGAACTCATATACAATATGATCCGGATATACTTTAAATGGAATAAATTAAAGTGGTCGATGTAACATGATAAAAACACGATGTCACCGTATATTCATATAATGTTCCTATGTCGGATTTCCATAGACTCCGCTGGCTATGCATCGATGACTCAAATGGTCACTGACTGCCATGGGAAGTGTAGAAAGGCTGACCGAACTACGTTTTTACTTTAATCCGATAAGTCACACCATTGATCCCTTTTATGGCTTTTAATAGCTGTGTCCTTAAAACATCAGAATATTAAGTTTATGAAACTATTGCATAATAGCTGCACGAGCAGTAGCGTGCACAGGGTTTTTGACCAGGGTATGCATAAAGAAGGGAAATGGCATAAAATGGAAAAATCCACCCCCTTTATGAGTAATACAAAATTTTTAGGGTATGCAATGCTTTTGTGCATGTGTGAAGTGCACGCCACTGTGCACGAGCTACTGGCACATTTGGAAAAGTAGGTATAGACTTGTACATTTACTTTTTACTAATAATTATCTCATTCGATTTATACCTTAAACGACCCAACCCAGGGCGTATTTGTAAGTACAGCGAAATTCTGAAATCGCACATTGCGTTGTTGCGGTGTGTGGCTACAGATGCCAACTTACCAAATACAGTGTAATAACTCGCAAGTAACTCGCAGAATATTATAAATAAATATACTACGACAATAGACACATCGCCATGTAGCCCCAAAATAAGCGTAGCTTGTGTTATGGGTACTAAGATGACTGAAGAATATTTCTATGAATAATATACATAATTACTTATAAAATACAGACCACCTACCTCTTTTCTATGTTTTTTCCTTTTACGCCATTGGTTGCCTGGAAGAAATCGCTATGTAGCGATAAGGCCACCAAATTGTACTCTCTTGATATGTATTTATATCTCTGTAACTACTTTTTTTTTCTTTGGTGTACAATAAAAGTGTATTCATTCATTCATTCATTCATACACATAAACACCGCGACACTGAAAAACATTCATGTTCATCACATAAATATTTTTCAGTTGTGGGAATCGAACTCACGGCCTTGGACTCAGATAGCAGGGTCGCTGCCAACTGCGCCCAGTCGGCCGTCAAATATTTTCAATAATATTGTCAATAATACCTTTTGACGTGTGTGTGCCTGCCGCAGAAGACACTGCGGAATTTGTATTTCGTCATAGGTTTTATAAACTTATAATTTTACTACTTGTTGTATGTATGTCTCAATTATATTATAGTTAAGAAAATTGTAAATATCATTTAGCTCTTAGTGTATTATAATTCTGAAACTGCTTTACATAACTAGATACTGGGAATGATGTAAAAATCCGTTGCAAGGATTCATTTGTGAGTGGTCAATTTGAGAAATGCCGATATATAAGATTAGTTTAGCTATTTATACCAAGAAAGGCCCAACCCAGGGCGTAGGAGATTGAATTCTGCCTACGTTATTCTATGTCCTCCAACCGTTAATAACAGGAAGAAAAAAAAAATGCAGATGTGGGTTAAAAGAAGGGATGCCGCTGTAGTATGCGAAAAGGATCTAGTGGTGTATCTGTATGACGTAGACGGCCCCGCTATTCTGGACTCTAAATTCAAATTCAAATTCAAATTCATTTATTTCAAGTAGGCCTACTTTATAAGCACTTTTGAAACGTCAAGTATGCATGTTTGTGTGACTCTACCACCGGTTCGGAAAGCAGATTCTACCGAGAAGAGCCGGCAAGAAACTCAGTAGTTGCTCTTTTCCAACATCAACATTTACAATCATTTTGCTATCTTGCGGGAGATGAGAGCGAGGCTGGCTGCTTCCATTCTACCTTGTCATTGAGGAATTCATCAAATGTATAGTAACCTCGCTGTACTAGATGCGTTTTTACACATTTTTTAAATGTATGCATTGGTAGGTCAAGAATTTCCTTAGGAATCATGTTGTAAAAGCGTATACTCAACCCCACAAAGGAGTCTCTTCCCAGCGAGTCCCACTAACGCGAGACAACTAAAATCATATCTTTGCTGTTTCCAGGAGGGATGGTTAAATTCATTTCCCAGTATAGAATATTTAACACTAGGCCTTCAGACGACTCAGATAACGGCGATAATTAAGTGCCACGTGTCTCACCTTGAGGCTGCTAGAGATGGACTGCATGGTGACGGAGCGGTGCGGGTCACGGTGCGCATGCGCATACACAGACGCCGGGAACGCGTAGCGCAGCGCGATCGCCGCTGCCAGCATCTCGATGCAGATCAGGAAGTTCTGGTAGCCCGCGGACACCGTACCGGCAGTGGTGGGCGTACCGTCCGCGTCGATGATCGGCGATATCACTTCCGCCTTCTCCAGAATGGCTAGCCCTACGCCTACGAATAGACACTGATATTTAAAGGCATGTTCTAACCCCGAAAGGCCCTTGAATATATCCAATTCCAAGAGAGGCACAAAGTATTTCTTGAAAGTACGTCAAATGAGGTATTCCACCTTCTCGAGGAGGTCTAGATAACTCTACGCTTGCGAATAAGCACTAATATTTAAACGCATGATCTAACCTCTAGCCCCTTGATTCCTAACAATTAGGGGGACCCAACAATTAAGGAAACAAAGTATTACTTGAAAATACCTTAAATCAGGTATTCATCGTTGTAAGGTTAAGTAAAGTTCGTTTAATCACTATAAGTCAGGTCGACGAATGACGTGGTCATCTCGAAGAATGTTGTTCATTGATTTAAATAAAGTTTTAACAGTTGTTAACATAAAGGTTCATGACTGCGTTAAATAAAAGTGAACATATTTATTTAGCAGACCTGAAACTGCAATTTCCTGCTCTTGAAGTTATGTTATTTGCGCCAAACATTGCGCAAAAAACATTGTGATATTTGTCAGTACAGCTTTATTTAAATACGACTGTAATTTTGTTTTTAGTGTTTCAGTCAGTAGTAATCTGTCAGTGAGGTACAATTTGTTGTTAGTTAACTTGATTTGAACTTTAACACATGTTAGCAGGCATAGAAACTAAAAAGTAAAGACAACCTTTTCCTATTTTTCTTCCGGGTATAAAGTGTTTACAATTCGACTTACCCTGCCAGAACGATAAGAAGATAACAGATTTGACCGTGAAGAACTTGAGCACCGGATCAAAAGGCTTCAGCATCTCGCGGGTGGCGCCCAAGAACAGGAAGAGCCCGTACAGCGCCAGGCTCACGGAGAAGTTGTACACTATAGTTATGTAAAGGTAGCCCCCGTTGGGGCTCCAGTCGCCATCATGGTAGTGTCCTGCCGCCTAAAATAAAGTCAAAGTATATGTTAGAAAAAAGGCGGGAGGCCTCGTGCATGGCGGACGCGGTTTTTTCGGATTTTTGGAGTTTACTCCTTAAGAATCGATTTTCATATATAAGGCGCCCGGTATGAGAAAAATGTGAGGAGTAAAATCTTCTGATGAATGACCTCGTTACGTTTTCGCTTTCGTTTATTTTTTTTTTCCTATTTAAGTTACCAAGGAAACCGAATATTATCTAGCTAAAGAAACAAACACATAAATATATGGGACAGAGTGAGATAGAAAAAATTATACATTTTTTTTCCTATTCTTGTTACCATGGAAACTAAATAATAAACATTACATTTATCCTAATAGTTCTGATACTCTACATCCACCTCAATCTCCCGTAGGCTACTTTTAAGAAGTTACACTTCCGCCATGTGTGAATAAATTGCACAGGAATTGAATTTACCCTTTCATACGGTATTAATCTTTATTCAGATAAATAAACTCTTTTTGTGTATGTTACGACAATCGTACTTAAGGAGAAAAAAAAATGGAATTTTTAAAAATGTACGCACTATAGTTTTTTAATCACCGCTTCAGTCAGATATCAGTCTTTAATTTCATTGTTACGAAATTACGTGTGAGACATAAAAAATTAGAATCATCAGACAGGTTTAAAGATAAATATAATAATATAATAATAAGGCATCGTCAAAAAAAAGTTTTCTCTTTAATATTATTTTGTAATGCTTGTTTTATTGTGTGTGTGATTTATTTATTTTATTCTCCAGTCGTGCGTCGGAGCTGACACACACTTTTTTCTTTAAATTTATGGTGAACTCGTTTTGAGAAGGATTGGTGTTGCTTGTATTGTATATGTTGTAGTATTGGTGTCGTTCTCTTAGTGGTTGGCTATTTGTATGGGTGAGTTTTAAAATATTATAAAAGTTTAAAATGTACAGTATAATGTTTTGAAGAGCTTGCCTATATAGGCGGCTAGCTGCAGTGGAAATAGCGGTAAATTTTACTGCGGTATGTACGGTATAGACAGCACCAGTCCTTTTCGGGGCGGGTTTGCGGTATATTTGGGGGGGCCGTGTCCGCCATGTGCAAAGTTTCCCGCCCTTTTCGTCAGTCAATTTCTCCTGATGTTTTATATTTAAAGTTTTTTAGTTTTGAGGCGCTAATATGAAAACCTGGATAGCAGTTTCATTTTTGTGGCCTTTGGAGTAGAGACTTTGGGACAGTGGGGTCCGGAGGCACGAGCTCTTTTTAAAGAATTATCATAAAGGGCTATCGAGTCTACCGGTGATCCTAGAGCGGGCAGTTGATGGCACCTTGGCCAACGAATTAGTTTGGCCATCCAAAGGGGCAATGCTGCCAGCATCTTAGGAACTGTGCCTCGCTGCGGTGGTTTCGAAGACGTTTTAGATTTTATTTAGGTTAATAATAATAATAATAATTAATTCTTTATTGCACACACAAAAACAAAATACAAAGAAACACATTTACAAAAATAATTTAAAAAAAATCAACTAGTTTAGGTGTGCAAAGGCGGTCTTATCGCTAAAGCGATCTCTCCCAGACAACCTTTGGCGATAGTAGTTAATGTGAAAATAATAAAAGTAAATAAAATATTTTTAAGTTTCCCCAACTTTTATTATACATATAGACACCTGGCATTGGCTAATCTGTGTAAAACCAGAAAGAAGAAAATGCATAAGTTAAATTCTTAAGGTAACTAAGCTCTCAACTCCAAACTAAGATTTCGTGCTTTCGTGTAAAACATAATATATCTGTCGCAAGATGTGTTTGATGTTTTATTGTATTAATTGACGGACCGGACCGGTGTCTTGGCGATGGCCTATAAACACAGCAACACTTCACAGTGCATACAAGGCACACGTTCTACAAAGTGGTGCTCTGTTTCCATCAACCCAGTGGCGTGCACTCCATACATGCACAAAAGCACTGCATACCTAACATTGAGAGAGAGAGAGAGATATATATATATACACTCGTACAGGAAGGAGAATTTGTGCCGTTTTATGCAATTTTCCTGATGTATGCATACCCTGGGAAGAAACCCAGTGCACGCGACTGCATCAACCTGAGGTGCTGCACCAACAATGCTTCTTTTCAGCGTAATAAGCACGGCGATACTTCCCCGGACGAGCTCTGCCACAAAAAGCTCTACTACTAATAATTACACATAAGTGTATAGTCGCTTCTTAGCACCAAACCGACGAGACACAGTGAGTCAATTTTGTAACAGAACATAGTTAAATTACAGAATCCAGCAGTACCAAAAACTTTAATTATATTGTTAACCGTCATCCCTACTTAATATTATAAATGTGAATGTAAGTTTTTTTGTTACGCTTTCACGCAAAAACTACTAAGCCGATCCTCATGAAACATTGTACACATATTCTTGGAAGTGTTAGAAGTAATATAGGATACTTTTTATCCCGATATTAAGCTCGGATCCTTTGGGAGAGGGGATGAAAGTATTTGACGATTTTACACCATAACTCCGACAAATTATAACCGTAAATCGGTTATAATAATTAAATAATTATTTTTGTACTATAGAGGTCTGATGAATGTGGTTGGAGATAGAGGAAAGAACTCCTCAGCGGACAGCAGCAAACCCCTCATTTAAGGCTTAGCGATACCGAATACTTTAATTTTTTTTAGAACTACAACTAAATTGAATGCCACATCAAAAAACAAAATCAAACGCAGACTAAGTCGCCAGCCATAGCTAGTTATAAATATTAATTAATAAACATTCATAATTAAGTTGTGATACTAATGCATTCCTACATTTCAGTTGCACAACACAGTTTTAATACTTCCGATCGATATGAATGAGGTAATTTTCTATTTAGTGACGTAATGTCTTGCGGTCTAAGAGCTGACGAACGATATTTTTACTGCGTTGGGGCATTTTCTATTTCACAACTTAGAAGGATTAAATTAAAAAGTTTCGTCTCACTAACTCAAGGTCAATCGATAATAATCCAAACCTCAAATATTTTATTAACATTTGGTAGTTACGATACCTTAACCTTTAGGCTGCCCGCTATCATTATCATTTACAGTATTTTTGACCAATTCATCTACGCTCCAATACGATAAGATGCAATTTATATTGCCAATAATACCTATTGCCGTGTGTGCGGCAGCCTTAGAAAGCACTGCCGAAATTGTATTATATAATTAAAGCTATAATTTTACTACTTGTTGTATGTCTCAATTATATTATTGTTAGGAATATTTTTAAATATCATTTAGCTACTAGCTCTTAGTGTATTATAATTCTGAGACTCCTTTACATAACAAGATACTGGGAGTGATGTAAAAATCCGCTGCAAGGATTTATTTGTGAGTGGTCAAGTTGAGAAATGCCGAATATAAGATTAGCTTAGGTCATATATAGGTAGGACAGGATGGAAAAGTCGTCCTATCTTAACGGCACTTATTTGCAGTAAGTTATGTACTAACCCCGCCGTTATGATAACTAAGATGTAGATAAAACGATGATAGTAATGTAAGATAGTCTATTTTTGTCCGATACATTTACATAATGCAATTATTAGCTCTGCCCTGTGGCTTTCAACCGCGATCATTGCTTCTTGACGTAAACCAGACAGACAGAATTGACGTTTCAAAAGTGTTTTTAGAATAAGCCTTCTTTATATAAATTATTTTTTTTTGGTGGTTTCTGACATTAGCGTTTTCATTTAGTATTGACAGTACCAAAATTATATGTAACTGTGTCATTTTTTTTACATCGAGAGAATTTTATCATAATCGTGTAAGGGGGCGTCCATAAATTACGTGAGGTTTTTTTTTTATTTTCTATCCCTCCCTCTCTAATAAAATCTCACGACATCTCATCAGGCCCCCCTGATGAGATGACGTGAGATGTCCTGATTTTATTCAACCCCCTCCCCCATCCCCCATCATCCCATCTCACGTGAGATTTTTCAAAATGTGGGTTTCTTACGTAAACGCGTTGGATTGTTATTGTAAAAAGAAAAAAAACATTTGCTTCGTGCTTTTATTTTCGACTAGTTAAGAATAGTAAGATTAAATCTTAAGCATGTACAATCTGGATTAAATGGACCAAAATAGTATAATATTTTTTGTATCAATCAGAAAAAAATCCCCCCCAAACATATGACGTATTTTATGGCCCCTAAAGCGGACAACCTTTAAATCAGATATTTGCTCAACTTAATAAAATTAATAATATTTTGTAGTCTTATTTTAGTCTAGATTTAGCCTTATTTTAATATTGTTAAAAAAAAAATTTGTTAACGCTGTTGAATTACTAATAAATAGTTTTAGATATTTCTAACTCATTTAGCAAGACGCAGAAATAAAGATGCCCACTCACCTGCAGGAATATAATGATGAATGCACACACGGGCTTGATGAGACAAAACTGCAATGTGGCCTGTTTGCAGAATCTCAGGAAGCCGATGGTATAAGTGGCGCCAGAGAGGCAGCAAGTGCCGTTCACGCAGGACGCTCGCACCGGACGTCCGCGCAGCTCCGACATTATGTTACCCTCGCCGCCCAAGTACTCGTAACATAGCGACAGGAAACTGTAGATCACGAACGCTATAACAATACGAGTATATCTATACTAATATTATAAAGCTTACAGGTTAGCTTGATTGAACGTGTTGATCTCAGGGGCTACTTTTACTGTTTGAATTGGATTTTTTTTTTGTGTTGGATAGTCCATTTTTCGAGGAAGGCTATAAGCTAAACGCTACAACGATTAGCAGTGGATCATCTATGAAACATGTTGCAAAAACGGGAAGGTTAGCTCATATGCGGACGAAGTCGCTGGGGACGCTTGTTTATGAAATATCGGCATTGACACCAGCCTCTTGTTTCATATCTTCGGCATCGCCGATAAAGATACAACTACTTAATCCTAACAGCACCGACGCTATATTGCTATACATACATGACGGCCGATTGGCGCAGTTTGCAACGACCCTGCTTTCTGAGCCCAAGGCCGTGGGTTCGATTCCCACTAATGGAAAATGTTTGTGATGAGCTTGAATGTTTTTCAGTTTCTTTATATTTATATTCAAATTATTTATGTATAAAATTCATAAAAATATTCATCAGTCATCTTGGTACCCATAACACAAGCTTCGCTTACTTTGGTGCAAGATGGCGATGTGTGTATTGTCGTAGTATATTTATTTATTTATTGCCTGTTTATCAGTTATTTAGAGGATACACTAAGGTAATTGTGCTCAGGAACTTCATAACCTTGTTTCGCCGTCGCCATTCTACCACAGAAAAGCGATACGATGCGCTCCATTTGCGGTAGCATCCTTATATTTACTCAACTCGTACCAGACTTTGGAACGTTTACACGTTTCATTAGACAGTGTTTTTGTGCTATATAAGTGCACGCGCCAGCGTGTTGCGACGGCTGATCAGAATACAGTTGTCGCAACCCAACCTCCTCCCACGGGTGTCGTACGATGCGACTAAGGAAATATAGCGGAAAACGAGCAGCAGCGTCCACTGTGCTACTACTACCATCTGCTGCCAGTGGCGTGCACTTCATACAAGCGTAAAAGCACGGCTTACCCTAGAATTTATAAATGTCTCATAAAGGAGAAGAGTTTTTCCATTTCCTGCCATCTTCAGTCTTTATGCATACCCTGGTTAAAAACCCTGTGCACGCCACTGTCTGTCTGCATAATCACCAAGCCGTCAGCCAAGCTTGGTGATTATGGGCAAACCATGGTAACATTAATTATGCGTATACTGATGATAATTTAAAATAAACAGAATTTCCATATTCGCACTAGGTTGGACAGGCATTGCAAAAAAAAAAACAAAAATTTTAAATTCTCAAATTGCCGGGGAACAAAACCGGTACCTCACCAATGCGCCTGGCAGGTTGACGAATTCCATTCAATGATGACTTAATAAAAGTTTAAAATTCAAATTCATTTATTTCAAGTAGGCCTACTTTATAAGCACTTTTGTAACGTCAAGTATGTATGTTTGTAGTGACTCTACCACCGGTTCGGAAAGCAGATTCTACCGAGAAGAGCCGGCAAAAACTCAGTAGTTGCTCTTTTCCAACATCAACATTTACAATCATTTTGCTATCTTGCGGGAGATGAGAGCGAGGCTTCCAATCTACCTTGTCTTTCAGGAATTCATCAAATGTATAGTAACCACGCTGTACTAGATGTGTTTTTACACATTTTTTAAATGTATGCATTGGTAGGTCAAGAATTTCCTTTGGAATCATGTTGTAAAAGCGTATACTCAACCCCACAAAGGAGTTCTGCACCTATCGCAGAGGATATGCAGATATAACTAATTTATGTCCGTTTCTGGTAAGTCACAAAGACTATATTATTATATTATATTGCGAAGCTACAGTAGCTTAGCGAGAATACCTATTTGTTTAAATTGTTCACGAAGCGATTCGCGTGATCCAAGTTTATATATTGATCATTTACTAAGATTTGATAATTTAATAACACAAGAGGTACACAGTAATTATCATTAAACCGCGCCACTGCACTTGCACGTAAATGAATTACTGATAAGTAAACTAGTTTCGCCTAATGGACTTAAACTTAGGATTACAATAAGAATATGAATGCTCAAGGTAACACATAAACAATAATTATTATCATTGTTATCAATATATATATGGATGGTAGGAAAATATATATTGAAAAGAACGTAGAAATTATTTAACGGAATCGTCAAATACTCAAGTACTCGAATCATATAATTATTACTTATAGTTCAGAAATTTTTTAATTGTAATTTGGTAGACTTTTAATGTGCGTATTTAGTATGGAGGGTAGAGGTAAGGAGGATCATCTGTGTATATGAAAAAGTGTCGTCAAAATGTATTAAATTAGGATGGCGCCACATTTGCATCAAGGTAACTCTTAAAAGAAGCGCCAAACCAAATATTGTTAGAGTAGGCTTGAAAAATAAACAAGGAAGTATGGAGATACAAGGAAGTTAGGTTATATTTACCACAATATTTTGTACAACGTAAGTTGTTGAAATTCTCAATAATTAACTACTTTAGTCGATAATGACATTAAATTTTTTAACTCGGCATACTTCAATTCATCTACGATTGCTACATTCATACCATACCCTGTGCATCCACCAGCGCCATTGTGGAGGATTTTTGAACTGTTATTTAGCGCATACAACTGGACACTTTTTCAACTTTTCTCCCATATAAGATGACTCTCCTTACCTCTACCCTCCATAGTATTTAGGTAAGGAGACAAATAAATATATTACGATATTACACACATCGCCATCTAGCCCCAAAGTTAGCGTAGCTTGTGTTATGGGTACTAAGATAACTGATGGGTATTTCAATGAATACATAAATACTTGTTTATTTTTTCATCACACAAAACATTTTTCAGTTGTGGGAATCAAACCCTTAACCTATAATATATAGCCTTAGACTCAGAAACCAGGCCACGGCGCCAATCGGCCGTCTTAAAGAGACATATCAAGATAGTTTATATTTAGTAAGACTGTACTATGTGTGTCTTTCGTGTAATTTAATTATACTGCAGAACAATAGATTAATGTTGTGAAATAGTAATTTATTTATGAGAGTATGAAGTATAAAATTCTAATAAATTGTCTTCATATAAGGGGGCTATTCTTATAAGGGGGCGTTCATAAAATACGTGAGATGTTTAAGGCGGGGGTCGAGTAAAATCTCATGTAATCTCACGTTGGAGAGAGGGGGGGCAAATATCACGCAATTTTTTTTCCTGATTGAAACTAAAAAAAACTAAACTATTTTGGTCCTTTGATCTTTTTACAATAACAATCCAACGCGCTAACGTAAGAAACCCAAATTTTTAAAAGTCTCACGTGAAATTGGGGGAGGGGGTAGAATAAAATCTCAAGACATCTCACGAGGGGGGGGGGGGGGAGGGACAGAAAATTAAAAAAAACACCTCACGTAATTTATGGACGTCCCCTAATACTTGTGTAACAAACACTTCATATATTATTCGTGTATTTATTAATTGTTGTCATTTTTTATTCTAGCCAACCAAACCCGCACAAACCGGTTTAAAACCCTTTATGAGAGAGGAGGCCTAGCAGTGGGATCTAAATAGACGTATGGTTTATTTGTAAAACTTTAATACTTAAAATATTACCTTCATAACAATCCCTCACGGTGAAGAAGTAAATGTAATACGAATCGCCATTGAAGAATAGCAGCGAGATCCAACTGTAGCATCCGTATATTGGTACGATGAACAAAATGCGCACAATCCATCGCTGCTCCGAGGGGTTAGTGTACCAGCGTAAGTGTTGATAAATCTGCAAAGAAAATATAACACTGTTAAAAAGTCGCTATGTTATACACGCGAGCTAGATTTTGTAGTGCGTAACACGGCCGCATACGATTTCAGTATGCGGACGTTGTGATTTAAAGTTTTAATTTGCATATTTTGACGTTTTAGTACCAAAAGAGTTCAGCTTTAATTTAATTCTACGTTTAAATTATTATATTTTACCTAGGCTTAGGAGGAAATCATTCATCAGTAAAATAAAACCAATAAAAAAAAATTATACTAATTTTTTCATTATTTTTTCGTAACATTTTTTTAAATAATAACTAAGGAAACCATAACTTTTATTTTTGTAATAATTATTTTCGTTTTAGGTACCTTTCACATTTTTTTATCTATCGAGAAAATTATAATGAAACGTGTAAAGCGTATGAGCGTATAGACAGAGATGTGGCCACTAATAACATATCTTTAGTCCGTTGTGAAGAAATACTTAGATTATTTATTAATAGTTTAAGTACCTCATTTTGTAGTACTCGGAACCTGAACACAATTTTTGCGTGCACTTTTGTTGCCTAAAAGTTGCCGTCTCTAGTACATCAGTAGCAAGTTAAGTCAATATTTTCTGTTTATAAGATCGGTGTAGAAATAATCGAAATTTCCAATAAATTGAGGCCCATCGCATATTTCGATTCAATATTTTAATCCGATATTCAAAGGATTTCAAGATCTCCAGATTCAAAGTTCGGAAGATTGGGAAGATTCGAATTGGTCGTACATTACATTCGATTACGTGTTATTACTAATTTAACACGTAACTTATAAGCAGTTTGTGGATTTTTATTACTTTAAATTGACAATTCATAATAATGAAACTGTTTTACTTTTTATGTTTTATTAAGAAATAGCTTCACAAGTTACGTATGATTTTTATTGGATTAATATTTGTTACGTAATTAGAACTATTAAAAAGGCCTTTACTATTAAGTTTTGGGGAACCTTATTGTTTTAGGGTAGTTCAGAGTTGTTAATATTAGAAAGGTTTCATTGCTTGTTTGAACTAAGAACACGCTTTTAAATAGCGCTTACTAAAATAGCTTGTTGGTGAAGCATTTTCATGAAAAAAACCTGCCTAAGTTTAATTCGACGGCCGACTGGCGCAGTGGGCAGCGACCCCGCTTTCTGAGAAAAAGGCCGTGGGTTCGATTCCTACAACTGGAAAATGTTCTTGTGATTAACATGAATATTTTTCAATGGCTAGGTGTTTATTTATATATTATAAGTATTTATGTATCTATCATTCATAAAACTACTCATCAGTCATCTTAGTACCCATAACACAAGCTATGCTTACTTTGGGGCTAGATGGCGATGTGTGTATTATCGTAGAACCGATATTAATATTTAATCTAGAATATAATAAATCTACATTCTACATCAATATGACGTCACTGAGGTATACATACAATGTAGGTAACGTATGAAACTCTCTCTCGGCCGATATCAATTGATGTTATTATTGAAAACATTGACACAGTTAAAGAGGTTATAAGTTAAAATGAAATGAATGGGTATGAGTAATAACTAAGACTATAGAGATCGTTGGTTGATTGGACATTCCTAGATAAACGTGTCGGTTGACGACAGTTAATGATAGCATATTATTTACTTAGTAAATTACGTTTGTAACTTTAAAAAAACACTCAATAGCTCAGGCAGGACACATTTTCTTCACGGGGATAGATCAAAATGTGTTGTAGGTGGGATATATCCCCGTACCACCGTTCATCCACTTTCCGAGTAGCACGGGTTAATATATTCAAATAATATACTTATCATGGCAAACGGGTGGCACCTTTTTTCCCGTGCCGTGCTTTGGCAGGTGGACAAATGAATTTTATCCCTTGTGAGTAGACATAATGTGGGGATAATTTTTTGTCTGACTTTGTTTAATAGGCATGCGTATACATGTACACTGGCCGCTATACTAAGCGTCACGTATGGCGAAATACATCACGAGCATGTCGAGGTCATCGGTGACGCGAACCCATAAGTTTTTCCCAAAAATCGTTTAACGTGAGTAAAAAAATTTTCACACCAAAAACAACTGTATTGCAGTCCTGTAGCAAAACATATGTAAATTCTGTACGAGCGGTAACTAAAGTGTTTCATATAACGGTTATGTATATTACAATTTATCAACAAGTAAACTCGGAACCGCTTACTCACCGATAACGTTGCACTCTTGCCACGATTATTGAACCTTATCACAACAATAAGCGAATATTCACTGAAAAAATATACTGTGAATTGTGATACCCCATTGGCTTAGTATCCCCTTTTCAGTGCGTTTAAAGTTTCTTTGGCGTAGTGCAGAGCATTTTCCTTGGTCCTGGATTAAACCAGGACTTCGTTACTGAATTTAAAAAAAAATTGTGAAGAGTAGGTACTTATTGGGTTTTTCAATCAAGACATTCGCATTAGTACCACACCGGATTTTAGAAATTGGCGGTGATTCATCCCCTAGCCTCGGAGAGTAGGTACGTAGGCTGTCGGTCCTGCGCGTGATCCATCCTTTCGAACTATGACAATGAGAACACAGTGAGTGCACCTGTGTTTGCGAACATAATTGGGATAAATAGTTTATCCCGCGTACTAAGAATATATCTCGGGAGATTGACTACAGTGGCCGAAAACGGTCGGGAAAGCTGCACGTTTATCGCCTTCTAAACGTATTACATTTTGTTTATACTATGTCTGGTTTAAGGCTTTGGGCGTGGCTAGATACCAGCCTACAGAGAAAGACGTGCCGCTAAGCGATTAAGTGTTCCGGTGCGATGTCGCGTAGAAACCAATTAGAGGTATGACTATCATACCAGATTAGCCCGCTACCATCATCACTTACCACCAGGTGAGATTGCAGTCAAGGGCTAAGTTGTAGTGGGATAAAAAAAACACTATTGAAGGTCTATTCGTTTTAATCTTTATCGTTGGGTGAGGAGCCTTTATAAAAGAGGTTTTATAAAGGCTCTTTTTAATCGCTAGGGCATGTATGTCAAAGGGTAATAAAACTCTACTGCTTTTTAGTAGGTAGCTAGTAGTAAACCTCAGGATATTCGTATACTTTATATAGATATCTTAATTTCAACAGATACCTAAGTGAAATAAGTTTATCTCCGTGCTGGGTGTTTATGTTGCTAATCTAAAGTGGGTAGAGTTTAGAATAAGCATCATGTGTAGGTATGAGGATATCGTACTAATATTATTTAAAGTTTGTAAGGATGGATGTTTGTTAGAAAAAGGCCGTGGGTTCGATTCCTACAACTGGAAAATGTTCTTGTGATTAACATGAATATTTTTCAGTGTCTGGGTGTTGATTTGTATATTATGAGTATTTATGTATCTATCATACATAAAACTATTCATCAGTCATCTTAGTAACCATAACACAAGCTATGCTCACACAAAATCTACTTAGCCAATTTGACTGAAACATGGAATGGAAATAGATTATACCCTGGATTACCGTATAGGCTTTTTATCCGGAATAATTGAGAGTTCCAGTGGGATTTATGAAAAACCAAAAAACCGCAAACCAAACCGCAGGCAACAGCTAGTTCTTAATAAATTATTGGGTATCAAATTATTAACTAGCGCTACAATGTAGCAATCATGTTTCGTAATACGAAGGTTGTAATTGTACATAGAAAACGTACAATATACATGTATTGTGAGCATATCTGCACATAATACATGTAAAGGTACATTTTTGTACACAAAGAAACGCATACAAAATTAACAAATAAACCTGCTAACTACGTACCCTGGGAGCCCCTTCAAATCTTTGTTTTATTCTGTTTTTTTAGTATTGTATGGTGTTATAACAGCAACAGAAATACATCTTTTGTAAAAATTTCAATTGCCTAACTATCGGTTCATACAGCTAGTGACAGACGGACAGACAGACACGGGCGGACAGGGGAGTCCGATTTAACCTCTGGGTACGGAACCCTAAAAACCAACCAATTGGATATTATAGTGAGGTTAGACATACTTAGGTGAATACGTTTAGACATGTATAATACATAGTCTTTTGAGAAGGAAAAAATAACTTTTACATTTTTTGTAATATAATTTGGTCCCTTGAAAAATGTTTTTGCTTCGTTACTCAAAAGTGTATTCACACTCTAAAAAAAAATTGGTTATTCCTAACAAGATAGTGATTGTTGTGATCAAGCATCTTGATTCCATACGAGCCTAACAAGAACATAGATACATCAAATAAGATGATAATGATTGTTTATCATAATTCAATGGACTGGGCAACTGTATTGCTCCTATTATTGTTACTTAACTAAGGCATATTCTTAACTGATTCAATTTACGTACTGGTTTAAGCTAAATAATTAAAAATGATCTAATCATAAAAAGAAGTAAATAATAATAGAAACAACGTATTTATTTGTTAGAATCAATGAACATACCTACATTGTTAGCTCAATCTATAATGAACTTGCTGCTATAACTAATCAGCTTTTGTTGTTATGTTTATTATCATAATTGTTATAATTTATACTCAACTAAGAGAAAATCTCTCTTAGTTGGCTTTCTTTTTTTAGAGTGCAGTTCGAATAGTTTCCTAGAAACTATTGGTACGAAAACATCACCGTCCGCATCAGGTCGATCAGAAATACGCAAGATGATGATGAAAGCGCACAAGACGTGTGATCACACCTCCTATCGTTGACACATACATATCTGGTATTTGTATCATGCTGACGTCATGTCAGCATCCATCGACATAGTCGACGGCCGATTGGCGCAGTGGGCAGAGACCCTGCTTTTTTGAGTCCAAAGCCGTGGGTTCGATTCCCACAACTGGAAAATGTTTGTGTGAAGAACATGAATGTTTTTCAGTGTCTGGGTGTTTATATGTATATTATAAGTATTTATGTATATTATTCATAAAATTATTCATCAGTTATCTTAGTACCCATAACACAAGCTACGCTTACTTTGGGACTAGATGGCGGTGTGTGTATTGTCGTAGTATATTTATTTATTTATTTATGTTTGTGCGATACATTTGCATACTGTGATAGTTCACTTAGCAAATCATATAAGGAATCATAAATTATGAGGTATTTCTTTTATACCTATACCAAATTTATAAAAATTATTTAAGGTCTGATTAGAAATATTGTCATATAATGTTATAGTTCATGTGATATTGCATATATTATTTCAATGGATGCTAGATAGATTTACCTACATATATCTAAGCCGCGCCACGCTACGCCCCATGTCTCCCCGAAGGAGGCCTTAGGAATCCAACGTTAAACGACTAAAGAAAACGGGAGGTAAGCTAAGGGAAAAGTATCGATGTATTTTCCCCCGACTTAAACAGCTTGAATGAAAAGTTTAGTATAAAAAACAGTAATTAATTTCATAAAGTACCAATATGTTTTAGAATATTTCAACGATATATCGATATATAGTGTGAGGTCCCCTGGGGGAAAAGTTTGGGTTATGTGGGATTTTTACCCACTATCTCCGAGATCTAGCAGCATAGGTACCGATGCCTCCCTTGTGCAACGCACAAAAAGCTCATCTTGGCTCTTGTGACTTTTGGCACGGCAAGATGTGCCAAAATAAGTTGCCGCGGTCGTCCCAGGGCAGGACAGAGGAAGTCTTGCTACTCTGGACCCGAGGACCCTCCGTACAGGACAAGAATAATTTAGCCAGGCTGGGCTATTTGTCTGAACCCAGGACATCATAATCATTTATTTGCAACAAACATGTCAAATTATAGATGTTACAAAAAGTTATACAGAACAATGTTTAGCCCATTTAAAGGCATGCAAATCTTAAATTAAAAATAATTAAGAAAATTCAGAATTTGAATTACAATTAAAGCTTTATAATTACAATTAATATTTAATTAGTTATGTTTTACTTTATTTTGTTTATGAACTGTAGCAAAATATGACAGATTTTCATATGATGATAACAAATTCATTATTAAATAAATTAATTAATACAAATTCAACACAAATCTTAAAAAAATATATAAAATGCATATTTAATGTAATATATTCGGTATAAATATGTCAGTAAATTTTTATGTCCAATAGCCCTCGTGATGATGTAGTCATACTTGTCAGCCACGAGACCCACGAGGATCCATTCGTATACTCAATTTAATTTAGTAGAAGAGCTTTTTGTGACAGAGCTTGTCCGCGGAAGTACTATCGTCATGCTTATTTCTGCCGCTAAGCAGCATTGTTGCAATGCTGTGTTCCGGTCAGAAGGGCGCGGTTGCCTGTAGTTACAGACACATAGAGGCTTAACACCTACTACAGAAATTGACAGCCACATGGCGGCATGTTGCAGGACGTGCTCCTTGCATACCCTGTGAACAGTGGCGTGCACTTCATACATGCACTAAAGCACAGCCTACCCTAAAATTTATATATATATATATATATATATATATATATATCATTATATATATATTTCTTGTGTGCGTGTGTATGTCACTGAACTCCTCCTAAACGGCTGGACCGATTTGAATCAATTTTTTGGTATGCGTTTGGGCGGCACCCTGGATGGTTTAGATTCACAAATCAGATGTGATGCCGACAGATGGCGGTGGGGTCCGCTAGTATATATATATATATATATATATATAGTTCGTATGGGAGGAGGATTTTTGGCATTTGCAACACAATTTTCCTGCTGCATGCATACTTTGATAAGAAACCCAGTGCACGCCCACTGCCTGTGAAGTGTTGCTTTGTTTATAGGCGATGGCTTTCCACTTATCAGGTAGGCCATCTGCTAGGTTAGTCTATTAAAAATGAACACCATTAAATTTGTACTAAATAGCTATATCGGTATGCAAGTAGTGCAAGTATTTACTATACAGACATTCACCAATAACTGTACAATTCAACGCCGCGCCGCGGCCTTGACGTAAAGAAAATATAGAACGTCCACCTTTTTCGTTCAAACACACTCAGCCAATTTGGTTTGAGGTGTAATTTAATATGAACGGACCTTATCGGTTTCGTAATAAATGATAAAAGATGGGCTGGGTCTGTTTTAGTCATTATATTTACTAGTTAATATTATTTTTTCCGTGGAGGTAACCCCAGGCGAGATTTCGCTGGTTTGTCGCGTCGTCTATGTTACCATGACCTCTTTGGCGCAGCGGTTAGTGGTTTTAATTGGGAGCTCCAGGATTCGATTCCCAGCAGGGGTAATTTGAGAATTAATATTTTTTTTATTTTCTGTTGGTTAGTCTGGTTGGAGTCTGACTTTGACTGGTAACCACCCAACCGAAAAAGATGTGCCACGGTGCGATTTTACGTTCCGGTACGATGTTTCGTAGAAACCGATTAGGGTTGTGGGTATACCTAACATAACTGCCATAAATAAAATAAAGATTAATCCTATTGTAATATTAAGGATTACTTAAACGATAAAAAAGCTTGGGTGTGAATTGCTCTAGCTTCATAGCTTAATATAAATTTACTGTGAGATGGTGATAACAAAAAAAAATTTACCCGGATAAGTTTTTTGTGGGCACTTCTTAAACCAGGGCGCGTTTGAAACCCTCGTAGCTTTAGGTTTAAGTTGGCGATCGAAATTATCACCATCCCCTTACAATTATGTAAACATATTTGTATGAACGCTTAAAAAGGGCCAGTGATAGGCCTAAAGAAATTTTGAATTTGAATTTGATGTGTGTATTGTCGTATGTAAATAAATAAATATCTACCCTCTAACAAGTTAGCGCGAAGAGGGCTAAATCACATTAGAGCTTTACATTAATGGCTGCTGGTGTATAGCTAGACAGACTATCACAACAACGACATAATGCAGCTACAATATAGTTTAAGATCTTACAATTAACTCTTTGTAACAAGGGTTGTGCAGCGGTGATAGCTCAGTGGGTAGGACTTCGACTTCCCTTTCGGGCTAGTTCGAATTCCCTTTTCTTGCGTTTTTTCAAAATTCAAATTCAAATCGTTTATTTGCAGATTGGTTTTACATTATTGGTAGACAAAATATAGGGACAAACAATCCGCCTTAGGTGGCATGCAAAAAATATATATGTCCATTGTCCACTAACTCCTACTAACTATAATAATACTATGCTAAATCAATCGACATTATTAAAATAAGAAAAAAAATTAAGACTCATATCAAAATTACACTCATGTCAAATTATAATCACTGTAAATGTCAAAACTATAATATTGTGTCTGTTAAGTATTCTTGGATGGTATAATAACATTTCCCAATAAGCAATTTATTTATCTTTTCTTTAACATCTACAAGATTTATGTTTCTGTTGGCTAGTGACGCTCGCAATTTGTTTTATATTTTAGGCGCCATAATGAATTTTTAGGCAATTAAAATATCACTTGCTTGAACTGTGAGGGAGTTTTCCTTAATAAACTTTGAGTTAGGAAACATTGGTCACCGCCAGCCTCGGAAAACACGCTAGTCGCGGTTATCAATAACTTAGATAATAATCTTTAAAGCCCGCAAATCCGCATTGGAGCAGCGGCTATGGGCTTAGCCACGTAATGCTCCGATGTAGAGTAGCAGACCTTGGCTCCCCAGCATCACTCCCGAAGGTACTTGACGACCTGGGCGGCCTGCTAAGCTTCTGGAGTGAACTCGGCTGGCTGGAGTGACCCAGCGGGGAGCCGTAACAGTGGCACTACGTACAACGGAAGGTTCCCGCCGACCAAGTACGGAGACAAGCCCAGGGGAAGCAAGAAGAAGAAGTGGGCTTAGGCTGTTAATCCATCTCTCTTATTACAAATACATTAATAGGCGGATTATGATGGCGATTATTTAAAATATACACCTTAATTTGTTGTTGTGAATGTTAAATAGTCGAACTTGATACAGATTTTGCATAATCATTTATTTGTTAGTCTCCTTCACACGGCCTTGAACATTTGCGGCCATTTTTAAAGTTGCCTACTCTGTTATGGTCATGAAAACAAGATTGAAACAAATAAATAATAAATCCCAGTCGATGTAGGCTGCCTCGAATGCTCTCATGTGGAAAAATTAAAACATTAACGACATAATAAATTAAAATTGCTCGTTTGTTTGCGTTCACTCTTATCTTTGTGCGTTTTAATCTCAAAGCTTAAACATAGCATGTGGCAAACCTAACCTGAAGTTGTCAATGAAACAATTTGAATTTGGGAATAATCATCCCAATTTATTGCCTAAATGTACATTTGCGAAAAAAATTAAAGATATCTGCAGTATGCACTATTGAAAAATTTAAGTAAATAAAGTGTACTTTATGGCAAATAGAATTCCTAAGCGAAAAACATTTATACAGTAGTTACTAGGTACATACGTGATGCGATACGATATACGGATATATGTGCGGATACGGAGCTCTCAAAATTGCCATTGATCGGTCTCAAATACGCTTAACAAGCACAAACAAAACTCAACGGAAATGAAATTCAAAAAAATTTTCATGTCTATTTCTGGTCTATTACATGCACATATGAAGCGTACAATCATATATATTTCCTTTAGGTACCTTTTTGCGAATGTCGTTTATATGTGGAAGAGACCTATCAAGTATGTAGGTTAGAGATTAGAAAGAGAGAAGTACCATAACATAAAACGAATGCTGGGTTTAAATAACAGTATATTTATCGCACAAAAGGAAATAAAAATGGACGCTCCCGTCTATTATGCGGGAAATCGAGCATGAAGTTATGGCTTACAAGTAGGTATTCCAGTACTTCGCTACATGTCAGAGAGATGGAAAACAAAATTAGAATGGCTATCGGTAGTCGGGTTTATGACGTGCAACTTGTTGATATCGTAGTTTAATAAAAAATGCGATCATTATTTATACCTATCTGATTAAAGCTTATAGTGAACGATGCTTGCCCAATCCAACCAGTGGCGTGCACTTCATACATGCACAAACGCACTGCATACCCTAAAAATTTTGTATTACTTGGAAAGGATTTTTCCATTTTATGCAATTTTTCTTCCTTATGCATACCCTGGTCACAAACCCTGTGCACGCCACTGAATCCGACCATATAATATCGACATCATCGACCATCATTATCGTCTCTCTTTCTCTACATCGTGTTTCTTATTTCTGAGGGTCGTGATCCCTTCCACTTACAACTTTTCGGACGATGTCGCGCCATCATCATATCAACCCGACGATATAAATAAATAAATATACTACGACAATACACACATCGCCATCTAGCCCCAAAGTAAGCGTAGCTTGTGCTATGGGCACTAAGACGACTGATTTATAAATAATATACATAAATACTTAGAATATACATATAAACACCCAGACACTGAAAAACATTAATGCTCATCCCACAAACATTTTCCAGTAGTGGGAATCGAACCCACGGCCTTGGGCTCAGAAAGCAGGATTTACGATGTTTTCTTTCATCTTTTAAGTGATAGGTATTTAATTTCTGACATTAAAACGCACATTTTTCCGAAATATAGGTGATACCTGCTTCGAACTCGGCCCCTTCGAAGAGGTGGCCGAAGTGTGAACAATCCAGAAGTGTATTGAATGTGAATAACAAATTTGACTTAAAGGACTAGAAAAGTCCTTTAAGTCAAATTTGTTATTCACGCGTGTAGTTGGTAATTGATACGTATTTTGATACATACATTGAATATTTACGTATTGCTGATAAAGGGAAATGTAGCCAAATGGCCTGTATATAGCAAAAGTATATAGCCTCTTGCTTCTTTTCCCTATCTGTCACGAGTATTACTTTTAAAAATCTTTGCATAAGGTACGTTTGCTAGCAAACACTCTCGTTGTATACGGAACAGTTGTGTACTTTGCGGAAAAACTGTAACAACGTCCTTAAAGAGCCCATAACCTAGTTCTTATATATTGTCTATGAAACTTTTATTATGCTACGCTATGTACCTACAGTCAGACCGTAACGGTGGGAGGCATCAAACGATTCCAATTCTACTACTTAGTCAAGTACTTATGCACTCAAAAAAAGGGGACCATTTTTATCATTACATTCCAATTTCCATTTCCTAAAAAGTTGCCTTATATATTACGTGGTCAATCCTAGGATTTAGGTAAACATATACAAATAGTGAAAAGAATGACGTAGTAGTATACTTTTCGCTATGTTTACACACGCGTTGGCACATCTACGTCTCAGGTTGATGAAAACAGGGCGGCGTCTTCCTTGCATACCATGCGAAGTTTAGCTCTGTTTAAAGAAGGTTTCAATCACCAACAGGTGGCCATATGCCTGGTCCGTCAATTGTAACTATAAGAAATTCTCTGAAAAAGGATAGTACTAATTTTAGACACGTTAATTCAGTTTAATTCAGAGATTTGTGTATAGCAAAAATTGGCACCACCACCTTTGCTATTTGCAGCCCGGGAATAAAACCCGGGACACCCGTAGTTTAACTTGCTATTCACTAGACCGCAGAGGCAGCTATAGTACTTAAAACTAACTGTGATAACGTGCCCAATGTTTAAAGATATCATTATGTCAACTTTGCGTGACTCGAGATAACCATTAGAACTTTCACCTACCATGGTGAAACGTCTATTCGCATCATAACAACATTCTCTGAGCAAAATAGTAAACAACGTAACAAAATTACAGTCGAATGTTAACAAATTATACCCGCTCGCAAAGTTATTAGTCCGCTTGGGGACGTAACAAAATTTCTTTCATCGTATAAAGAGCCAATAAATATGTTAACACGAAAATGAAATCATAAACAGACTTTTTGTCCGTACGTTAGCGCACGCCTAACTACACATTGGCTGAATTTAGATGTAGTGTAACTAGCGGAGTCACTCAGCGGGCGATGGAGAGAGCAATGTTAGGATCAATCGACGTGATAAAATCAGAAATCTGGAGATCCGTAAAACAACTAGAGCTCAGCTAGTCGCGGAGTCGAGAAGTGGCAATGCGCCTGGCACATAGCTCGGAGAACCGATGGACGTTGGGGTTTGGGGTCACCATTGCAGGGGTGACCCTAAACCGGAAAACGTAGTGTTGGTCGGCCGTCAATGAGGTGGGCATACTCAACGATTCGCTGAGAGCCGCTGGAAACAAGCGGCCCAGGACCATGGATTTTGGAACTCCCTACAAAAGACCTATGTCTATTGATGAATTCATTATTAGCTTAAGCCAACATTTAATATTTATCATTAACTAACGGATCCGGTAGCCGCCATCCTGCCTGATAACCGGATCAATTATGTTCTTAAACCATTCGTGAACCAATTGAAATAAACACACAAAACAAACACATGTACAGAAGAATTGAGTAAACGGAGATGTTTTCACCTACAGCCTCTTGAACCTATCTGATATATTATATACGGCAACTCCAAGCTACGCTTAAAATAATTCAAGTTTACTACACCTACTCATACATATGAATTTAAAACAATAATTTCATATAGAAATTTGGAAGCAGCTTATCAAATTCAAGACATGATTTACCATGGCATTGATTTAGTGAATACTACAAAACTAAAAAAAATGAAGAACAATGAAAGTGCAGTTTTTCAATACAACTAGTGTTTTATAGAAAAATAACGTAATTCCATTACAGTTAAAGTAAACGGCAGCACATAATTGGCTTGAAAGCTATTGCACTTGCATAATATTTTTTTTACTATTTTACCACCACTGCAATTGCAGTGTTTACGCTATAAAGTAACTATTGGTATTATAAAGTAACTTTGGTATTGGTAATTCCGAGGGATTGTCTAGATATGCAGTAGTAGACTTATATCGATTGGGTTATACTGGATTTTTGGACACAATTTTTTTTTTTTGGGATTGAAAGTACTAAGCCTATGAGTTACTCCAGTTCTGAATGCGTCAGTCAAAATTAATTTAAATCCGTTTAGGAATAAAAGCGTATTTAAGCAGCATTAACCACACATCCAAAACTCACCTAATGTCTAATATATAAAGTTAAAATGCAAATTTTAAAAATTTGGTACTGGCAGGAGTTGAACCATTTCTCAGCTATCATTAGCATCTCTCCGGCGATCGCGGCCTGATTGCTTTGCCAGTAATTCCATGATTTTCGTACCATCGAAGCCAACAGTTTATATGCCGCCGAAAGTTTATACGCCAAGAGGGGTTGAAAAAGAACTGCCAGAGCCCCCACTCTGCCCGCCTGCTCTCTTTCTCTTAATAATTCTTGTGACAATACTGTTTTAACTTAATATTAGGGTAATATGTGTACTAATAAGTATATCTACATATTTAACAACTTAGCCATTGTATTATTGATAACGGCTGAAAACAACCAGAATAAATAGCTTGAAGTTGTACATAGTCTTCAATTATTTGTAAATCGCGGCATTTATCTAGTCTGACTATGTTATCTCGGACAGTCTATATGACACATTGTTTTGGTTAACAATTATTATTGATAAGATAATTAATAATAATGAAGATTGTGTATGAGATATGTGTGTGTGTATTTTTGCACTACTAATGTATTTTAACTAGTATTATTTAGTATAAGTTATTTATCCATATGATTGAACATAACTCCTGAATCATTAAGATCATTAATTAATAGTGAAAACTTTATTGGCTTGTGTTAGATCTATAATTAAGTTTATCCATTGTAACAATTTATTTGTACCAGTATGTTTTTGAAAATTCAAAAAAAAACCTGATTATCCAATATCAGAATTAATAAAAAAGAGATCAACATGGTCAGATTGTTACAAAGTTGACATTTGGGGTAGAAATATGCAGACAAAATGAAAAATTACTCTCTAGTACAAGTAATACTATTTCTTTAGTATAGAGTAGGCAGTGCTTACATATAAATCTCTGTGCAGTGCTGTGAACTGCACAGAGATTTATATGTTTGGTATTAACATCAAGAGCATAGAGTAATGGTGTACCTTTGTGACTTATTAAACACTCATAATAATTATAAAACTTACCTGTTGGCAAGTAATAAATAATGCTGTCCATACAAATATGCCAGCAATGACTTGTGCTGGCTTTGTTGCCAGAAACAGCTGGTGCGATTCTCCTATTTCAATCATTGGTTGTGCTGTCAAATTGATTGTCTCTGGTAAACTCATCCTGTAACAAAATGTTTTTAAGTATTAGCTATCATTACATTCACACACTAATATTATATATGTATGAAGACAAATAATAATGTTGATTATTTATGTTCCTTCTTGGTTATAGATCCCAAAAGAAATGAAATGATTTATGTGTCCAAGGATTTAAGGGCATCAGGTCAAAACAGAAACAGGTATGGAGCTATGTATCTTTTATATACATCAGCATCAACACTTTCTAAATCTGAATTTAGCAGCAGTTTGAAAATCTTTATAAAATAAGTCAAAGGAAATGAAAGGCAAAGTGAATTTTGGATCTATGTGGTCTGCTATATGAAGGTTAATACAATTGTAAACCACAACATTCAATTGATTATTGTGAATTATTGCAAGTCAGCAATTATGTCTAAAGCATGTCCTTGACTGTAGACTTTTAAAAAAAAACCATAAAAAATAAATTGAGCCCAAGATGAGCTCAGACTGATTTATCAAAACAGATTTCTCCATCTCCATAAATCAATATAGTCAGTATTTTTACATCATAGGTGCTTGTGACAAGCTTACATGAATAAACTGTTTGAAGTTGTTTCTTTAACATCAATTAATTGGGTTATACAACTGAACAATACATTATCAAGCAGGACTTTTAATTTAATGATGTTAACATTAAATCTACCCTGCTTAAATTTTGATATTGGAGCCTTCCATCATTAATAAAAAGGTTCCATAGCTTTTGCTTATTTCATTTCTATGTTTAAGCTTAACTAAACTCACTTACTTTCATAATATCAGTATGAACTTTTTTTGGTAATGTAGAAAATGTCAATGCTGTACAATATTGCAACTCACAAGTCTTACAAACAGCTGAGTAAACATTCAAAATTGTGAAATGTTTTAAATCAAGAACTTATTATTTTCGTCATGCAATTCATTACGAATATTACTATAATCTATTAAGATGTGCAGTTACCATTTCATTTCACCTACATAACAATTAGAACATTATGGATTGCAAGCTTCTGTGCATGATTAAAAACATTCAAAACGAATTTTAAATAGCAAAAGCTGTTCTGAAGGATTCGCAGGTACGCGAAAACAAGACGGAACTTATTGTTTGGAGGTCATTTGTCTTGACATTTTCTTGTTTGCCTTCTAAATAGGTTGGCGAATAGTGAAATCAAAGGTTCTACAAGTAAATGAATTGTGTGGGAATTCGCATGAGTGTATGTACTTGTTAACATAATCATTTACCTTGGCTTGGGGACTTTTTAAAGTATTTTCCTTTTGTTTCACGTCAGAATATGTCAATCGTAATCAACACTGCACATATTGTCTTAAAAACTCAACGCAGGACCTCATCGATTTTGTCCACACCAACGATTCAACATTAACTTTACAAACATTAAACGTAAACAATCACATTTATAAACAAACTGTGTAAAAATTAAATGTCTCGAAGTATCTTGTTCATATTTTTTATTTTTATTTTTCGTTTCACTTTATTTGATGACGACTCGTTCGCTTTTCTAGTTTTCGACTCAGACGAATAACCTCGAATAAGTATAAATTTCAGAAATAATTTCAAAATCTGGCAGACTAAATATAACAAAATCGTAAAGTATACAATATTACGGTTCTATACGTAATATTGTAGTATTTTCCTAAAATTATTTTGCTAACACAAATGCAAATGGTTCGGGTAATTTAAGGCTTCTGACCAACTTACTTTCTATACTTTATTTTAAAAATTATCTAATTATTACTTTATTTATTATTATTTATGTTATTATTTGTTCTATTAATTTAATAAATTAATGAGCACAAACTTATACTATGTATTACTAGATAAGCACATAAAACACCTACGTGCCTGGAAGAAATCGCTATGTAGCGATAAGGCCACCAAATTGTACTCTCTTGATTTGTATTTATATCTTTGTAACTACTTTTTGTTTCTTTGGTGTACAATAAAAGTGTATTCATTCATTCATTCATTCCTTATATCGGGTAGTATAAAATATTTCACTGTACATATAACATTAGAAATAGATAAAATAAATAATACATTTGAATATACCGTAGAAGATCATCATTTTGATAATTAAATGTTTTCACACAATTCTGTCTACAGTATATTCTCTTCATTCTCGATAAAGTATATTGTAATGTATTAAAACCGGAAGGTATCGCAATTGTATACAACCATAGATAAATAACCTTCTAACTCAAAATATCGAGCGAGCACGCAATCCTGAATCCATCGCTTTCGTAACAACAATCATCCGCCCATAGACAATCAACAAAATGAAATGAAAATGTCCGTCGTAAATGAAACGTTTTTATTTTACTTTGTGACCGTGTAACGTTTGTGGCAAGCTATGTGAAATATTTTATTGTATTAACCATAATCGAAGTGTATACTATTTGTAAAAATGATTGTTCAAGAGCCCATACAGGTGGGTGTTGGAAAACATTTTCCTAAGCTGTCAAGGTGTATGCGATTCAATTTCTAATTTCTAACGATATTACTTGCAGGTTATCGTTTGGGATTGTCTAAATAATTATGAGTTTGACAATGCTGTATTCCTTGCAGAGAGATTACATGCTGAAGGTATAGATTATATTTTTTGTTATACCTTCTATCTTCACATAAAGTCTATCGATTTTCATTAGTTATTTATTTAGAGGACGAAGTTGATTAACAGTGTTTTAATTTCTAGTTACCTCGGAAGAGACGGCATTTTTATTAGGGACGTGTTACTATAGAGGTGGACGTGTAAATGAAGCACATCATTTGCTACAAAATATATCCCTTACTCTACCACAGGCACGATTTTTACTGGCTAAATGTTCACTGGAACTGAAATTGTGAGTATTATTTTTCTTTAGGAACTTTATTCTAGCAAGGCAAACAATCAAATCTGATATGAATCTTGTTCTTACCACATCAAAGCCAAATTTTTTAAGTAACCACTTTAAATTTCAATCTATAATATTATATTAGAAAGACTTGTTATTCATAAAATTGATTTTCACAATGCATTTCATCCTTTCTGTTAGCTAATGAGACATAGGCCAATAGGAAAGAAATATAAACAGGTTTAGCTTTAGTAAGGGTACTTTGGGGCTTTAGGTTAGGCATAGTATTGTGATAGTTGCAATGCAAACATTTATGAGTAAAATTAAAATTACTTTAGTTGCTTAGTTCATGATAAAATTGTCACCATCAATTTTGTTAGATACAGTTTTTACCTAAAAATTTTGCCATGTTAGGCCTGGACCTACTCAGCCTACAGGAAAATAGCCCATGACTATATATACTATGTAGACATAGTTGAATCCCATTCATTGTAATAAGTGATTAGCTACAAACCCAGCCACATCTTTATTTTGCTTAGCCTGCTATCAAACAGTTTCAAGAGATATCTCCGAAACAGCTAGATTCACCTTTGGTCAAAACGATGATTGCTCGTGCACATTACAAGCTTAAGCATTATGAAGGGGCTGCTAAAATCTTTGCAGAAATTAGGAAACAGTACCCAAGTTGTCGATTAGCTACGAACACAGCCACATGTTGCTTAGTCTGATGCAAACACTTATATGAACATGAGATGTTATGTACAAATTTCATGTCATGTTTACTAACAGACAAGAGCAAAATTTATGAATATATGGGAAGTAAATTTTAAATTTTACTAAATCACCCAGTGATATGGATGGTGATACCATGGTTTAATAGCAAATCCTTCTCTTTAAAGTTTAATTTTTATTCATTTGCAAAGAAATTTTAGAGCATTTCTCTTACATCTAAGATGTGTTTTAGATGTGTGTAGGTATATGTTATTAAAACTTAATAGTTTACTGCCATTACAATTTGGTTCATATGTTTTTTTATCAAAACTCAAGTTTTTTCTAATAGAAGCAGGCAATAATAGGGCAATTATTTCAGGCAGCTTTGGAGAATTATGACAAGAAACATTGAAAATATTAGTCTTATAAATATTAATCTTTTCGTCTAACTTGACTTCTTGATTGGTTTAATGGTTCAACATAAGCAACAATTACTCTACTAATCAAATATCTTTTGTGATTCCTGAAGTTCTTTACTCTATCACAATTTGATTGAAAAATTATACCAGCTAACTATGTACCTAGACACAGTGTGTCTTTTTAATATGATGCAGTGCAAAAAGCTATTCAAGATAACCATACCTTACTAGATCAAATAGGATAAAGTCACACAGACCAGTGTGACTTTTCCCATAGGTTGGTAGGTAACCAATGTCATAGCCAAAGCCTACAGGCAGCCTTGAGCTGATTTAAAAATGATAAATTCTAAATATCTTCCCTGCTAGGAACTACCCACCTTGTTGTTAACCCACCTTTGATGCGCCAGAGAGGTTAACAACATTTTGTAATAAAACTAGAATAAAAATGTTTGTTACAGTTACAAAGATGCTGAACTAGCATTAGGCACAAAAGACACTGTCGCCTCGGAATTTGGGGAACAAGCACCATATGCATTGCACCTGTTGGCCAAAGTATACAACATCACGGAGAGAAGAAGTAAAGCTGCAGATGCGCTTAGAAAAGCTCTGTCTCTCAACCCCTTCATGTGGAAATCCTTCACTCAGCTCTGCCAAATGGGTGAGAAAGTAGACCCAAATAGTGTATTCCAAATAAACAACACTGAATTTACATTTGGTGTTTCAACATTAGTGAATCTAGTCAGCAATTCAGAAAATATATCATTTGTTAATAGTAACATATCTAATAACAGTAATTTGAATTCTAATGTCACACCTAACAACATTGCTGCTCGTACTCCTATGACAATGTCAACTAGCATCACACCAGAGACCCAAGCGCCTGTCAAGCGTATGCACAGTGTTTTCAGTGGAATGGCGCCCATACCTTTCTCGCCATCTTTCGGTATGTTACCTATGGAAGAATCTCCAGTATTGTATTCATCGACACTCACAGACGCCAATGAACAAAAAGCTATACCAAAGATAGTTAACTCACTGAGAGCACATGTTGGTCAACTCAAAGATGCAGTATTCAGCCCGGGACCAAGGTGTACGCTAGGCCCCGCCCCACGAAGATCTTCTAGATTGTTTAGCAATAACAATAGTAGTTATTCAGTCAAAGAAAACAACAAATCACCTAGCCGGAAATTTGTAACGCCCAAAAGTCCTTCCAGAAAAAATAAACAACGCACAGCCAAAAATATTAAATCAAATACCGAAACAAACGAGAGGAATAAGAGCATAGACACCACACCGACGATAACGCCAAAGAGCACCAATGGTGTACCACTGTTAAATTTACTGAGGGATCTGGGTGATGCCTTTAAATCTCTGTCCTTTTTGGATTGCAAAAATGCTATCAAACAGTTTCAAGAGATATCACCGAAACAGCTAGCTTCACCTTGGGTCCAAACGATGATCGCTCGTGCACATTACGAGCTTGCGCAATATGAAGCGGCTGCTAAAATCTTTGCAGAAATTAGGAAACAGTACCCAAGTCGTACTGAAGGAATGGATATTTACAGTACCTGCTTGTGGCACCTTCAACGGGAAGCTCAGCTTTCAGCGTTAGCGCAAGAATTAGTAGAGTTAAATAGAAATGATTCTATAGCGTGGTTAGCTTCGGGTAACTGCTTTTCGCTACATAAAGAACGCGAAACAGCTTTAAAGTTCTTCAAGCGCGCCGTTCAGATAGAACCCGAAGCGGCATATGCCCATGCACTCCTTGGACATGAGTATGCTGTAGCCGAAGAAACTGACAAGGCCCTATCTAGTTTCCGAACCGCGGTAAGCATCGATCCGCGCAATTACGTAGCTTGGTTCGGTATAGCCGCAGTGTACGCTCGCCAGGAACGCTGGAAAGCCTCTGAGGTGCACATTCGTCGAGCGTTAGCCATTCATCCCCATTCAGGTGTGCTACGTTGCCAATTAGGTTTAGCTCAGGCTGCTTTGGGCAAAATGGATCGTGCACTTGCTACCCTAGAAAGAGCAGTCTCATTAGATGCTGAAAATCCTTTGTGTCGTTTCCATAGAGCGTCTGTATTATTACGTGCTGGGAGACCACAAGACGCCTTGGGCGACTTGCACCACTTAAAAAATATTGCACCCAGAGAATCTTTAGTGTACTATTTGCTTGGAAAGGTCCACAATAAATTGGGCAACTCACACCTGGCTCTTATGCATTTCAGCTGGGCCACAGACCTAGATCCTAAGGGCACTGGAGCACATATTAAAGAAGGCTTCGACCCCTCAAAACAGGAAGATACTCCTGAAAGATCATCCTAAACGTATTTTGACCATTAATCGTGATTTGCCTGCCCTCGTCGGCCTCTTTTGTGACTGATATCCTGTAAATAACGTGCTCACCTCTCGAACTCCGATTTGACACAAAATCTTCCAAATATAGCTTTACGGAGATCGACTGGTTTGTGAACGCATTTAGTTGCTGTAGTAGTAAGGGCGTATGTGGATTTGTTTATATAGAGTAAGATGTGGATATTCCTAGTTATATATATATATATCATGTATAGCAATTAACTCCTAGAAAGTAACTAAAATTATGCTTTCGAAGGACCTAAAACAAGGCCTCGATCTCAAGAAGTGTTTATTTGTAATAAATAAATATACTTATATTTTTGTTGTGCTAGACGTCGCAATTTATTTAATTGCCATCGTAAAATGCGTGATATGAAGTTTCCAAAATTGATTTTGTTTCCGATGTAATAGAACTTTTTTATTTGCATATGAATAATCGTACACGAGAACCGCTGGCGGTGTTTCATTATAAATTACTACCTATTGATATTGTATTACAAAATTTCTTAAATGATTTTTAACACATAGTAGAAATAATAATAATTTTGCATGCAAATAGTGTTAGTACATACTTGCAACCGATTTCTGAAACGATAACCATAGATCGAATAAGCGAATCTGCCTATTAACGTTCAAACATTTCAAAAAGGGCGATTAGTTTGTTAAACTTATGACAAAGTTATCTATTGGCATTGACACACGGTTATCGATTCTACATGTAAAATTATATTTGAACTCAGTGTGTAAAAGAGGATTTGGTGAACCTAGGCGGCTCTGCGTAAAAATGGAATGTCTTCACCAGTAGGTTGGAATAATAGTACACTATGATCATTTTGATTATCGCAATTGTTTTTATTGACTGAATTTATGGTACTCTCGCTTAAATTGTGTATTTTAGCCAACAGTGTAATAATATCAGCCAATCGGCATGCAATATTATAACCCAATCCGTATGCGAACGTAGCATTGGCGCTGTCATTCTACGACGATCTTCCCACGGAACCAAGATTGTCTATGGCATTAATAAAGGATCGAAGAGTAAAAATTTGTGACCCAGATTTGACACTCTTAAGTCATAAATTATGTGTCAAAGGTAGATGTCACAGAGCGTACGCTTTGAATGTCATAGGAAATAAGAGTTCAGCAATGTATAGATTAATAAAATGTAAAGGTATAGGTACAACCAATTTATTTGGTCTGTAGGGCTAACATACGTGCTACGAGGTTATTATATATAGTATCATTTTCTCTTCCTATATGAGGCATGAGGAGATAACGGGGTATACTTAAACATCTCGTTGCGCGCATTTTAACTCTGCTGGTGTCCAAAAATTTGAACTTATTGACATGCGATACCAGGGGCCTTACTACCTTGGCTTAAAGCAATATTATTATGGTGTAATTTTTAACATTAATATAAGCGTTATTTTTAGGACATCCAAAGTCTGTCAAATAAACTAATTGTAGGATGAATACCGTTTAAAGGGACGGTAGTAAGGCTCCAGCAATGCAAGGTTGTCCGGGTCAGATATGTTTGAATGGCTGTATTACACATTGACGTAAAATAAAAATGAAATCGAAATTGGCATTACTTAGAAAAATGTATTTGAATCTCTCTAGCTCTTAGCAACAAAGAACTCCTTTAATTTTCTGTACTATGTATTTTAACTTGTTATCGGGTTTGTGAAATTACAGTATAACCATTTTAGTTTTCCACTTTTGACAATAGGATATATTCAATCAAATGTGATTTAAAAGTGAATCATCTGTTTTGGATGTTCTCATAATCTAACATGCCAAACCAGAATCTGACAATTCTTATTGGCTGCCAACTAATGTTATATCCATTTTGCTTGAAGTCAGGTCATTTGATTATAACTTAATACAAAATGGATCATTGAGAATGTCCTAAAGATTAGGAAAAAAATATTTTAATCGCAATATAAGTAAAATGCATATTCCCTTTTGTTACTTGCATAGCATTTTACTTATCGACTACCTAAATATTGAGGTGTTCCTTTTAAAATCTGCTGTGTAACCTATACAAAATTATGAAATGATATTAACCTTGGTAAGTTCAGCTGTTAGAACTAAGTGAAACATCAAAAGTGGTTCATTAAAAGGAAGGAGGGCAGGTTACGTTTAAAATGTTTTCTTTGCTACAAATAAACTTCTGTTGCCCTATTTTTCAAACAGTAATGATTGTGTGAATGGCGATCCACATTGCGAAAGTATCCAGACAAGTGACGCATAAGCGAATCGGCTATACTATAGTGTTGGAATATAAAATCCGCGTCAATAATTCGAATAAAAAAAAACAATGTTGTTTTGATTTTACCGGACCTCTTATGGCGCTCTCTGAGATCAGCTTTTACCGTGGATCTCTACTCTTTTGTACACAAATGTCTAATCAAATTGATAAGTTATAAAATGTTGCCAACCTTTAACACAAAAAAAAAAGGATAGCACTACTCTTTATTTTAGTTCAGTGATTTGTATTTAACAGAATTGGCACCATTGCTAAACCAAATTATCTAATAATAGTGAAATAAGTTGTATATATTTGTTGACGTATTTGTCTCGTTTATATTTTATGTCAATGTCTTTGTTTACGCCATTTTATAAAATCCCAAATACCTTGTACAGTTCCAGATCTTAGTTTATAATGAATAGTAACGTTTATAAAATTATTTCGTGAATGTTTATTAAAAATACACTATTGTTTGTCTTGAAATCACCAATCGAAACTAGCTCTAAAGACATGTACACCCTAATATGTGAACTTATAAAAATCATATTAAACTATATTTAAGTGTTTCATTTTTGGCGGAAAATATAACAACCGTTTTTATTGGATTGAATTTTATTAATATCTTTACTGCAGTATCATCAAATTCAATAGGAAATTGTCGAATAAGGGCTTAAACAACACTGATAGCCTTCAAGATGGGGCTACAGCTAGACCAGGGAACTATAAATCAATAGTATAAAATGTATGATTTTAAAACGAAAATTATTAGCCAGACGCCATATTATTTCGGTACATCGAGCGCTCTTGTAAAATAATCATAGGATTACAAAATTTGTGACTCAGAAATGAGTAACATTAGGTCAATTTTGCTTTGACGGAACAGAGTTCCAAACAATAAGTAAGCTAGAATTCGATGTCTGATTGGGCAAATTTAATAAGTTTTAATTTTAAAAAAAATAACTTATCCTGCTTCATATAATTATGTATTATTCAGACATCTTAGCCTAAAACTCATACATAAAATATCATACAATTTTTTGTAATATTGAATCTAAAGCTTTTCTGACGGTGGGGTCATTCAGTAGTTTGCTCTGTTGTTCCGGTTTCGGGGGTTCGATCGCAGGGGCGACTTTTTTATCGTTGAGAATGCTAAGTATTCTCTGCTGCAAGTCGACTTGGGTTTTGCTGGGCGGGCCGGATTCACCTAGTTCTACTTTTGATTGTTGTTCCCGACGATCCTGCGAACAATAAACAAATTTAAGACAACTACTTCTATGACATTTTGTTGTGGGCTTTAAGACCAGGGCGCGTTTGGAACCCTACTAGCTTTAGTTTTAAGTTAACGAATGGTAGTTATCACCATCACCTAAAATTAATGTTAACATTTTATGTATGAACGCTTCATAAGTGGCTGTGATAAGGTCTACATGAATAAAACATTTTTGAATTTGTATTTCATTCATCATCATCATTTTGAAACCATTACTGGCCTACAGCATGGGTCGACCTGGTACGGATTGGTCAAAAATATATTTATTCAAGTGGGCCCATATGATAGATGGCACTTATGATGCGTACATTACATGAGAAATGTGTGCATGGTGACGGCGATAACCATAAACCGTTCCAATCGTGCATTACGCAAAAAAAAAAGGCTTGCAGGTGTCCTCTGGATTTGTTTCTTCAATCCTAAAGCAAGTGCTATCTAAATAACTTAAAAGCGCAAAAACTCCAATAAGTTAGGAGGTGCGTGCCTGCGATCATACGCGGAATTCTCTATATAATATAAAAATATAACTGTAGTTCCTACAACATAACATGGTGTCAGATGCGTATAGACGCGTGATAAATCTATTTGTTATTGACGGTCGTTGTCATAATTTTCCATGTCTAAAAATATCTGGGTAACGTGACACTTTGAGGTATTTTGTTACTTACTATTATTTGTTCATCTCTTGTCCCTCTACCAATGCATACCACTTACAACGGGCGCAGCGATTTGTAATAAAAATAAAAATGGTGGCGAGTCGCTATGCCAGATAGGTGAAATCAGCTATAGCTTCAAATTTCTTCCCAAATTTTATTTATAGGTTAGCTTATATGTACGTTTAACCGGATTTAAATAATAAATAAAGATCTTTGAACTAGCCTGGCTGCCTGCCTGAAGCGACGGTAGCTAAGTTATGTGCGTTTTAAGCGATGAAAATATCACTTGCACCAACGGTGAAGGAAAACTTCTTGAAACCTGCATACCTGAGAGTTCTCAATAGTGTTCTCTAAGGTAATTGAAGTTCACCAATCCACACTGGGCCAGCGTGGTGGACTACGGCCTTAACCCATTCTCATTTTTGGAGGAGACCCGTGCTCTGTGGTGGGCCGTTAATAGGTTGATATGATGATGCCCCTACCTGCAAGTACTCGATGACTTTGTCGTACTGCGATACTGTTAGAGTGCGTCCATCTGCCAATTGCCCCAACAGAGCGTAGACAGCCTCCCTTCCAGAAGGACCGCCGCGTTTCACCTCTTGGAAGTCGCGGGACATCAGTTGTAAGGCGTCCTCCAGTGGTATGTTACGGTGTTCTGCAAAGACAATAATGTCGCATACAATTTAGCTCTTAAAGAAAAAGAAGAAATACTTTATTGCTTTAGAATAACCAAAAGAACGAAAATTGTAGGCATGCAAAGGCGGCCTTATTGCTGCAAGCAATCTCTTACATGCATCCTCTGGCAAAGACCTAACAAAACCTCTAGCCGGGACCTAACAAGGCATTAGTGATCCAGATATAACTTAACAAAACGTCCAGCCATAATTTAACAAATCTCCTAGCCATATCATAATAAATTTTGTAACATGGCGTCTAGCCATGACTGAACAAGATGTATAGCCATAACTTACTAAGACATCATAAATTGTCTAGGACTTAATTGAGTACAACTCAATTTTTACACAATTAAGGAATGGTATTACTATGAAAATAAAGCTCAAATGGCTTTTCTCCGCGAACAGCAGGAGAATCTGTATGGTGTTATTTATAATTTCTGGAACCCATATACTCTAACCAAACAGATTAACAATTATTCATTGTAAAGTAATCATCTCCTGAGGATGCTCCAGTTTCGGAGCAAAACGTGCGTAGAGGGTACATTGCCGAGGATCTGTTTGGTGTGGAGTATACGGATTGAAGAAATTTTAAATTACACCATACAGATTCTCCTGCTGTTCGCAGAGTATAGCAAATTAATCTTAATTTTCATAATACGTTATGGATTTCCGCAAAGTAACGTCTGCTTCTATCTAATGGTATTACTAGTGACACAACCCTATCAAGGCGTGTAAACTACCCATCGCTACTAATCCCTACTAATATTATAAAGGTCAATGTAAGTTGGTTTGTTACGCTTTCACGCAAAAACTATTTAACCGATCCTCATGAAACTTTGTACACATATTCTTGGAAGAGTTATATAGAAGTAATATAGGATAGGTCATTTTTATCCCGACATTAAACTTGGTTCCTTAGAGAGAGGGGATGAGTGTTTGACGATTTTACACCATAACTCCGACAAATTAGAATCGATTGAAATAATTATTTTTATACTATAGAGGTTGTAATATGTGTTTAATTTTGCCAAAACTGTGGTTGGAGATAGAGGACAGAACTCCTCAGCGGAAAGCAGCTAACCCCTCATTTAAGGCTTAGCGATACTGAATACTTTAATTTTTTTTTTTTAGTTAATCTACAACTAAATTTAATGCCACATCTAAAAACAAAATCAAAAGCAGACGAAGTCGCGGGCAACAGCTAGTAAATAATAAAGTTGTACCTTGTGGTAATCCATGGAGGATCGTAAGCGTCAGGGACCTGTGATCCTGGTTCTCCGGCGTCACGAGTATGGCGTACAGACAGCCGCGTGAAGCAATATTTCCCAAAACTTTGCCGATTGGAACATCCTCCATCGGGAAAAGTAGATCCACGACTATTCCCAACCGTTTGAGTCGTCCTTCTATATACTCTGCGTACTCTCTGAAAGAGATATTTGTAGATAGAAAAATAGAAATCTTTATGACGGAAAATCAGAGGGAAAAATATAATTCTGACACCAAAAATAGGAAATCCCTTATTTAGGGGCCAGTGCCTTCCCAAACATTGATTAAATTACAAGTGCCTTTGTTAAAACAAAGGTAATTAATTAAACAAAGGAATTGGGTTTTCTAAAAGTTTTTTTTTCAAAGTGAAGGGTTAATAAAACTTGTGAGTGCATGTGCACATTTAATATATATTGTAAACTAAAAATAAAGTTGAAGACTTTGTTTTTGTATCGACTTTCTACAAAAAGAAGGTTGCCATCAATTCGGTTGTTAAATTGTATGTATGTTCGGACATAACTGCGTTCACTGCGTCCGAAATGGTGGTATTTAAATTTCATATGGATGTGATGAAAAGTTTTGAAGACAGACAACGGAATTCTTAAAAAACTGACAGCAAATCAACTGAGATTTCGGTTTACTCAATTACACATGCATGCCTGAGAACTCTCAGGCATGCAGGTTTCCACACGGTGTTATCCTTCACCGTTGAAGCAAGTGATATTTTAATAAATTAAAACGCACATAACTTAGAAAAGTTAGAGGTAACATAACTTAGAAAAGGGAGCTGGGATTCGAACTAAGAACCCCGAAAGTGAAGCCGAAATCCTAGCCTAGCTAGCAGCTTAGCCTAGATGAGCAGTAGGTAAGTGTCTAATTTTCTTAAATATTATACTAGCTGTTGCCCGCGACTTCGTCTGCGTTTGATTTTATTTTTTGATGTGGCATTAAATTTTAGAAAAAAAAAAGTATGTAGTATCGCTAAGCCTTAAATGAGGGGTTTGCTGCTGTCCGCTGAGGAGTTCTGTCCTCTATCTACAACCACAGTTTGGGCAAAATTAAACACATATTATAACCTCTATAGAACAAAAATAATTATTTAAATCGGTTATAATTTGTCGGAGTTCTGGTGTAAAATCGTCAAACACTCATCCCCTCTCCCAAAGGAACCAGGAGCTTAATGTCGTGATAAAAAGTATCCTATATTACTTCTAACACTTCCAAGAATATGTGTACAAAGTTTCATGAGGATCGGTTAAGTAGTTTTTGCGTGAAAGCGTAACAAACAAACTTACATTCACATTTATAATATTAGTGGGGATAGGGATTATCAAAGTTAGCAAAATTTGGAAACGTTATCGCGACTGAATATATTCGATATTATGCGAAATTCAAGCTTGATTTATACAGGTATCCTACTACATTTGTAGTAAGATGAGTTGGTGTTTAGTGAGTCTTTAACCACTGAGAGTGAATATTAATCATAATGACTTGTAGGAGGATACAAAAGGCGGCCTTATCGCTATGTAGCGATCTCATACTCACGTTAGCGGTTTAGACACGACGATAATTTCGCAATCATTTTTGTCTGGCAACGGCAATGCGCGCGGATACTCGGGCTGAGAAAAACGATCGTAAGACCTATTCTCAGACCAGTCTTTACCTGTAATCATCGAAAGTAAGACCAGAGTGTGAATAAAAAAATATTGTTAAATATGTATGTGAATTGAAGTCTTGGAACCAAAGCTTTTGGAGGAAATACTTGTTCTTTTCACCATTCTTGTATCAAAGCTATTCTTGTGTTAAAACTACGCTTCTGAGGTATTGGGACTTTAACTTCTCACTAAATTTGAGTGACATCTTGGCCATAAATAGTTTTAGTTTACTACCTTGACAAGACTCGCAGACAAGAATGGTTTGTGGAATTTTGTCTTGCCCACCTCTTGTTTAATTTGTGGGTATACATGTATATTCCGGCGTCAAAGGACGTGTTTTCTCAAGGTTTTTTCGTCATAGTGAGTTCTGCTTGGGACCAGCAACACATTCCCAGATAGTAGTTACCTAGGTGTTTTTTCTTGTTTATAATCTATACCCGCCGATAAGAAACAAGAGGAGTGGGAGATTTAGAAATTTTTTTTCTGACCCCACCAAATACAAGATGCCTTATCTAACCACCACTAGTTTTTTTTTTAAATCTTTATTTATTTTGGACTTTTATCCAAAACGGATATTCCCGACCCATCATCCCTTAAGTAACTAGGTTAATTAAAAAAACTTAATTATTACAATAATACCTATTATAAGGGAAATGTAACAGATACAATCTGTTTTTGCTGCTTACGCAAATATATCTAAACAGCAGACCTTAAACTTTCTATGGATTGTTGATAGACCGTTGATGTTGTACTTTTGCATTATATCTAGTCAATCTAAATTGTATCTGTTACATTCCACCGGTACATGCTGTAAAATATTGCAGTCAAAAAAAAGTCAACAACTGCAATTACTTTTGTACCTCTAGGTGGTGAGTGATCTCTAAACGCTCCTACTGGACCGCCTCGACCCCTGCCTCTGCCTCGTCCTCTGCCCCGAAGCCCTCCACGCAGTGAATCCCGCCCAAAATCTTCATAGTCATCTCCTACAAGTCATTTTGATTATTATTCACTCTCAGTGGTTAAAGACTCAGTAAGCACCGAATCATCTTATTTATTCATAAATAAGATGATATTTACACCAGCAATTAATTGTAACTACATTCATAAAAAAAAAATATATGTGTTAGAATTACAAATTCTGTCTAGTGCCATTACAATAATCAATTATAGGTGTATACAGCATTATCGTTGTTATCTCCCTTAAACACACACAATTTAAAAAAAAATTAAAACTTAAAAAGTATTTAACTAAAGATTATTAAAAATAATAATATAAATATGAATTAAGCTATTTACAGATTGATTAGTAATATTAAATTAAAATTAAAATTTGTAATTAAGATTATTTATATTTAATTTACATACAATTTTCTTCCTAAAACTTTCTAGGGTATTGTGAAAGATATCAATGTCAAGGTCGGCCAGGCTGTTGTAACTATTTACTAGACAATAAATTGGAGCAAATCTGCCTAGATTACTTTAGAGAGATTAGAGATCTACTTTATTACAGATGTGTGTGTGATCGAATGCTTCAATGTGAGTTTTGGTGTTCTTCGGTGAATATTGGCACATATTAGTGAAGTCTTTAGTCGGTTTTCAAGTTTCAAGATGTGTTGTACTGACTCCTTTCATGAAATAGGGACCCAGATCATTTAGCGATAATAACGGCGTAACAAACCCTCGGAAGCACGGCGATGAAACAACACCATTTTATCTAAAGCTAGGCTGATGAGTACTCAAAATTACTTGTCAAAAAAACCTGATATGTTAAATTTGCCATCGTAGTCTGATGCATCTAAATAACTTTTAGAAGAATTGATCGACGAATCAGTGACTAGTACTATAAGAAAGTTGAAAATTTATTCAGGTTAGACCAGTTTTGCCATTTTGATTAGTGCATTCAAAATGATTTGAGAATGATACATCAGACTGATCTGTAACTAGTTTTTGTAACGCATATGTTTAAAGACACACACAAATGCATGCTCACATTGTGTCTCAAATATTAGAACAAACATTGCGAAAGGACAACCAACCCGGTTAATGCTCAATGACTAGTAGATGGATGTAGTGAGTTTGTATTCCGTGAGACAATTTCCAAATGAAGTCCCAGCAGTTTTGGCTTATGTTTTAGTCATTATATTTAATATATTTATAAAATAAATATACTTCGACAATATGCACATCGCCATCTAGCCCCAAAGTAAGCATAGCTTGTGTTATGGGTACTAAGATAGCTGTTGAATAATTTATGAATATAATACACATAATTACTCATAATATATAGATAAACACCCAGCAATGAAAAACAATAATGTTCATCACACAAACATTTTCCAGTTGTGGGAATCGAACCCACGGCCTAGGACTCAGAAAGCAGGGTCGCTGCCCATTGCGCCAGTAGGCGGTTAAAAAAAAAAAATTTGATGCTTGAAAGTCATGTATATTTTTAATTACAATTTGCAAACACATCCTCCAATTTTTATAAATGTTATTTTTAAGACTGGAGTTTTTTGTTTATTTGAGGATCGACTCTTCAGCACTTTTATTATTATATATTTTAGGCTATACTTGTACTAATTTGAGTTAAATTATTTTATATCATATATTGCTTACTTTTGTCTCCAATATAGTTGCCATAGCTATCATAGGGTTCATCAGGAACATCTTCTAAAGCCGATAGATTATCATTAAGGGCAACAGCTGGTTGTACATCTGGTTTTATATTAACTACTTCTGATTCTCGCCTTACTCTAGAAATGTGAAGAAAATTATATTATGAGATTGTACTTAGGAAGGCCAAAATCTAAGAGTGTATCTATTTTTTTAGGCAAGTATAAAAGTAAGTCACTGGGCTGTTGCTGGACACAAGGAGAAGTTTGCTGTGTGTTGATTTAAGTATTTGATTAGAGACATACGTACAGTTAATTTTACCCCCAGAATTGTGATGAATGATTGCCTTCTACTTTAAATTGTCAAGTTTTTTATGACAGAAACAGAGAGTATTTACAGAGGTATGTACAATAATTAATAACCTCCTACAAATCACTTATTAGTAAGCACTTCAGTCAATAAGACTAGAGACTAGAGTTAATAAGAGATAATTTAAATCAATGACTAACTAATCCACCTGCATTAACTTAAGTTCATAAAGTAATTTTATGGTAGCCACCCAGATGAGATGTGGTTCAGATAAACCCAAAAAAATTAATGCTCAGCCCAATTTTCCTTGGTTGAGTCAACCGAGGAGCTTGTGCTCTGTAGTACAAGCTAACCACTAGACAAAAGAAGCAGTTCTAATGAGCAGTAAGTATGTGTCCAATTTTTTAGTATATTAATGTACCAATGAGGCACTTTTAAAAAACAGTCTTCATCATCATTTTAACCCATTACTGGCCCACTACAGAGCATGGGTCTCGCACAATGGGAAGGGCTTATGGCCTAGTCCACCACACTGGCCCAGTGCGGATTGGTAGACATAATACACCTTTGGAAACATTACAGAGGATTCTCAGGCATGTAGGAACCTCATAATATTTTCCTTCACCATTGAAGCAAGTGATATTTTTATTACTTAAAACCCAGATATCTTAGAAGCTCAGATTTGCATGCTGGGCTTTGAACTGTGCCCACCGAAAGTTTAGCCCAAATCCTAGCCTAGATGAGCAGTAGGTAATATAAGCAAAGAGGCAGTTATAATGAGCAGTAAGTATCTATAAATATTCAAGTATAGCATACATACAGTGGCCCATTGATATTTGCAGGTCTCACTGTTATTTTCTTCCCTTGAAACACACTACCGTTGGCTTTAGCAATAGCTTCATTCGCACTAGATTCCTGATGAAACTGAACAAAACCGAAAACCCGGCTTACTACAATGCCGTCTATCTGGCCGTATTCAATGAAATGATTGTAAACATCGTCCACAGTTGCATCGTCCTTGAGACCACCGACGTATATTCTAAGATGGGCCGTAGCCCGATCTTTCATTTCATGTTTATCGAGAGTTAGTTTGTCTGAAAAGAAAATAAAGTTTCATTTAAACGAAATCTTGTCAAATTTTATACAAAACATGTTAAAAAAATATTACAAATCTCTTATTACCGGCCATTGTTTGGTATTTTTGTATTTACAACTCAATAATATATCTGTTAGAGTTCAATAATATGTTCCATTTGAATTTAATTAATTGAAATTTTTAGTTTTACGCCAAAATATCATTTACAAATATTATAAACAGCAGTCAACACACTTCGCCATAGATTAGAGAGATACCACAGAGCAGACACCAATCACAATATCTGCAATAGCCTGCACCATATACAGCACCAGAGACTAGACACTGGCTTTTAATAACAGATTCAATAAGGAAATAATGAAGTGGAATTTTAAGATTTGACTACTTTCCTACAATTCTACAGAAAGATTAATTTTCCTGAAGCTAGGACAAATTTTTTGAGTTCTTGAAAAACGAAGTACCAATGCGATTTAAATTATATTACTCTATTCTACGACGCGACGATGGGCAAAGCGGTCGTTCCTAAAGATATTTGGTAACCACATACGTTCTTATTTATTGCGCGTTCAAAAAGTGCAGTGTATTTACTTCAAAGACCTTTGTAAATCTTATAAGTGAACGTAATATTTTGTGTAGTAATTAAAATGTAATTAGATTTTTTGAGGAAACAATTTGAAAAAGTTAAAGACTAAAAATATAAGTGTAGGGAGATATAAACTGGGTCATGCCACTGTCAAATGTCAGTGTGTTTATTGTCAAACTGATAAGTTAAGAATACAATTTTGAAGTTTGTTTGTATAATTATTTAGGTTAGATTTAGAATGTTTAGAATAATGAATTTAGCAATAATAGCCTCTAAACATTTAATATTTACTTAGAATAATATATTATTCAATATTAGTGTTAACATTTCGAAGCAGAACACCAGGAAAAAAAAATATTCTGATAATTACCAGTAAGTCGTAAAAATATATCATTTAACATGCGTTGATGATACATGCAAGCTTACTTTTAATATATCCTGGAATAAGCTACCATTGGAGTTCTTTGTTTTGTGTGATTCAATCAGTATTTATGTTATGTTTGCGTTTATAAAATGACGCTTTATCTCACCTTTTAGTTTTGCAGATATTCATCTAAATTTGAAGGTTAAAGACCGGATTTTATCTGATTTAGCTAAAATTACATTATACAGCCGTCATCTCGTCTAGTAACCTTGAATAATATGTAACGTTGTAACTAAAATTAGATGAAAGAATCTAGACAAATACCAAATACAAATTAATTTCTTTATTTTTAGGTGCAGAAAATAATTTTATTAGTCTATGTACTTTATTTTTCCTATCATAACTAATCTATGTACTTTATTTTTCCTATCACAAATATATTTATTATAATTTACTTATCTATATAAGTAACTATTTATATAGATAAGTAAATTAGATGTTGATAATATGTGTAAATACACAAGACAATTCAACTCTTGTTTTGGGCTCTTATTGTGCCAACTGGGCTTATAGCATGTGACCAATGTTGTGTAGATAATGTCTAATTCTAATGTTGATCATGTGACAAATGTTTCAAAGTCTAATTTTGAAGACGCATAGAGTTTATCAGGCCTTCAAATAAATGTGGAATTATGTAGATGATGAGATGTCACAAAACATGGAATACTTAATCTGATGTTATACCACGTTTATTTTTAAAGCCCTGATTTCTTAGCCTAAGACAGGTTAATAAATCAGGGCTTTACCACAGATGTATATAAATAATTTTACTTTGTTCTAGGGCCTAGGATATCTATGGCCATTTAGTTGTTGAATGACTTGGAGAAGATTAATAAGAATACCAATAAAACTTTACAAACAAGTGGTAAAACAAGCTTTCGACAAAACTAACTTATTTTATACTAATGTGGTCTTGTCAATTGCTATATCAACTGCAGGAGATTTGTTAGAGCAGAGCTATGAATACCATCAGAAAGAAATTAGTAAATTTGACTTTAAGCGAACAGCCCATATGGCATTTTCTGGGTGTACAGCTGGTGTTTTATGTCATCAATGGTATAACTTTTTGGATAAAATATTGATAGGACGTACCTTAGAGAATGTCATCAAGAAACTAATTCTGGATCAGTGTATATGGTCGCCAATAATTATTTTATCCTTCTTTGGCAATATTTGAAGATAATCCAATTGAAAATTTCACTGATGAGGTTCATGATAAATTCTGGATACTGTATAAAGCTGAGTGGCTGGTTTGGCCTCCGGCACAAATCATAAATTTTTATTTCCTACCAACAAAATACAGAGTAGTTTATGATAATGTAATTTCATTGGGGTATGATATTTATACATCCCATGTGAAACACAGTAAGACTAAAAAAGATAAGCGTACAGAAAGCTATTAAAAAAAATTTAGAAGGTTTTTTTAATGAAGTACTAGCAAAAATATTATATTTGTAACATAATTTTTAGAGTTATATAGATGCTGATTAATTTTATTGACTGGTCACTGTATTTCTTCAGGCAGTATTCAATATTCTGTATCCCCCTATTAGCAGGGATGGGACTGTTGACTGTGAGCGAAAAGCTACACTCACACCTTACTTCCACAACAGCATAAAGTTTGAATCGGACTGATTTAAAAGTCCACTTTATTTGTGATTTTCTATTGTTTAATGTGAACTTAAAGATATAAATGTCTTAGATACAAAATTTTACAATAAATTTGTGTTGATTATAACTGAGTTTTTCTTATGTACTTTTTTTCCAGATTTATAATAAAATGCAACACATACCAGTTATATGGCGAGGACTAGCCAGCAATGTACGAACATATAGCGGTTTTTCAAGAATACGACGAGTAGTTAAAGTGGCTTTTAGTGATAAATATTTGTTCTATACAAATGTCACTATTTCACTAACATTATCGTCGGTTGGCGATGGTATGGAACAAATGTATGAATTGTATACTGGCGAAATAGAGGAATATGACCCCAAACGAAATATGCATATGGCCTTTTCTGGAATAGGTGTTGGCATTTTATGTCATCACTGGTACAAAATACTAGATAGATTCATAATAGGGAAATCTTATGACATGGTGGTGAAAAAGCTTTTGCTTGATCAACTTATTTTTTCACCAATTATGATTGTTACATTCTTTGGTAGTTTAGCTATTTTTGAAAAGGAGCCCTTTTCAGATTTTAAAAAAGAAGTCAGAGACAAATTTATTACTTTGTATAGAGCTGAGTGGATGGTTTGGCCCCCTGCTCAGGTTATCAACTTTTATTTTTTACCAACTAAATACAGAGTTTTGTATGACAGCACAATTTCTTTAGGGTATGATGTTTACACATCGCAAGTTAAACATAATAAGTCATTAAAAACTGTTACCAAAGATGTAGTATCATAATGAAGGGGTTAGGAAATAATAAACAATTTATTATAGGTATAATTCTTATTTCTTAGCACAATCAAGTCAATTATGTATTATAATTTAAATATTTAGGGAAACACTGTAAATATAGTTTACAATCTACATTCTATACTCAATATGCAGTTGGACTGTCCATAGTGTACATATAAGTATTTTATGATGTCTTTATATTTAAAAAATAAACATTGTCATGCACTAAGTAATTATAAATTATTGTGTAATTTGTTACCAAAAATGTGTTTGATTTCTTTTGTTTTATCGCTAACTATATCTATCCTACGTAATTTTATATTGCGGAAAGATTTGTTTGTTTGTTTGTTATCAATTTGTTATCGATAAACTTTGAAGCTATAAAACCGAATTTAATTTTTCTTAACCGTTAAAAGGCTATTTTATTTAAAAGTAGCATAGCTACCTAGGCTATTCATAAAAATATTCATCAGCTATCTTAGCACCCATAACACAAGTGGCGCTTACTTCGGGGCTAGATGATTCTATAGATTATAGATTCTTAAATTTCACTGAGGGGTCAGAAACGGTTCTTCAACAGCGGAGCTCCTCTTGCTGGCTCTCACACTGTTGAGGACGTTGCGAACGATAGATTCTTCAAATATTTTCTCCGGCCACGACTCTGACCGCCTATTCCTGCCGAGTTCGTTTAAAGTGGGTAACCGACTAGCTCTTGGGGTGCCAAAATGAGATCTGGAACATGATTAATGGAGGTAATTTTCGACCTACCAATGCATAAATTTAAAGAATATGTTAAAACACATTTATTACAGCGAGGTTACTATACAACTGATGAATTTCTTAATGACAAGGTTGCTTGGAAGCATCCGGCTCCGCTTTCATCTCTCACACGATAGAAAAATCAATGTTAAAATGTAAAATGTAAATTGTTGATGTTGGAAAAGAGAAACTGCTGAGTTTCTCGCCGGCTTCTTCTCGGTAGAATCTGCCTACCGAACCGGTGTTAGAGTCACTACAAACAGACTTCACGTTTCAAAAGTGCTTATATTAGGCCTACTTGAAATAAATGAATTTTGAAATTTGAATTTTGAGTTTTGATTATTTAATGTCAAAATACGAGATTACATTATAGAAGATTGATGAATTTGCACCCATAAAAATTTTACAAGCTTTCACAGCTTCGTTATAAAGGCACAGCATACATAGAGATTAGAAGTTTAACTTTCATATAAGAGTTCAACCCTAAGCAATAAAGAAAATGGCAACATCGGGTTGCGTTTTAATATTTTTTTCAAATCATACTGACAGACGAAGGAGCCGGAATAAAAATTTATTAAATTTATTGGAATCCCGCCGTCTCTGCTACACTTTGTTACGGGGACATTAAAGTTACATCAGAATAACTAAAACATAAGCAGTGTATAGGTTCATATATCAGATATCACATCAAACGGGTATCAGTAATAAAGCAAAGTTTAACAATCGCTCTAGAACTTGACGTTTATTGGTTGTAAAGATGACAATGATAAACCAGTCTCGGGTTGCTACACCAAGTATATTTCCTACCTACCTAAAGGACCTGGTCCTCTTGTGTTGGAGACCAAGTAGCGACGTCAGCAGTTTGTCCAAAGCAGCGATGTCGTTCATGTTAGAGCCTTGCCTCTGAGGCGTGGCTCTGCCGGATGCGACGAGGCTGGATCGAATCGACCCAGGAGATCGGGGCTGTAGCCCGATTGTGCGGATAACCTGGTAAAAATCGTTTAGTCTCGGGAGGGTTTGAAGGTAGGTATATAAGTCAAGGGTAATATGTCCTTTCTCTCCTAAGAGTGAATTTTGTATTCTGTATATGTATTACAGCACGGCTAGCAGGAGAAAAAAAAAACTCCCGATTATATCCCCAGACAAAGGACAACATTAATGTGTCCACATGCCAAAGCACGGCCAAAGGGAATAGTAGAAGTTTTCACCGTTTATTACTTCACGTAGCATTTCTGAATTTTCACTGGTTTGGTCTGGTGGGAGGCTTTCGCCGTGGCTAGTTAACACCCTACCGACAAGCGATTTAGTGTTCCGGTGCGATGTAGAAATCGATTAAGGGTATGACAATCATACTTTCTATACCAGGTTAGCCAGCTACCATCTTACCAACAGGTGAGATTGCAGTTAAGGTCTAACTTGTAGACCTGAAGTGTAAAAAAAATTGATACTATTGTTACTCGTGTGTCAATTTTCATAGAGTGCGAAGTAACATAAGTTAAACTGAGCAGTAAAACTGTGCGAGAAGATAAACTCCTGCTCATGCTAGCCTTGCTGAGGTACTAACTGCCTCGTTGGCGTAGTTGTGAGCATTTTTGACTATAAATCAATCAGTCCTGGTTCGATTTCCGGTGCGGGCCAATAAATGTTAAGAATTAGGTTTCCTTGTCAAGAAATTCACTGTAGGTTGTTTCTGGTACATAGACCAGTCCGGAGCTATAAGTTAGTATGTGCCTCGGAGATTTAAGGCATCATTCATTCTATCTGGCTTACTAATATAACCAACAGGTGCTAACATTGGTGAGTGGACAAAATTGGTGAACTCCACTCTCAGTCTCTCACCAATGTTGTCCACTCAAAAAAAAAGTAAAGTGTTTATCAATTTCTTCTTTATGAGAATGCTTGTGCTTGTGCTTGTGGGGCCTTCTCTAACCCATTTTCCTAAAATCTACTGTCTTATGATTAGTATTGTACCTCATCAGCAGTGTGACTTTGGTAACTCATTCTCTTGACTTTTCTGTAAGTCTCGTCGTCGAGGGCCTCTTGTACAGCAGCTTCCAAGCGTTCTTTGACTTCTTCATCATCGTTCTGATTTAAATCCTCCAAGACTAACCTAGAAGTTAACAATTTGAGGTAGAAGTTCTCAGGCACATAATTTTAACGCGATATAGGTACACAATACGCGCAATATATATGTGAAGCGGTGATAGTCCAGAGGGCAGGACTTCGACTTCACATCGGAGACCGAGACCGGATCCCACCGCACCTCTAACTTTTCTAAGTTGCAATTGAAACATCACTAGCTTCAACGGTAAAGTAAAAACATCATGACGAAACCTGCATGCCCGAGAGTTCTCCGTAATGTTTTTTAAAGGTTTGTTGAGGCCAGCGTGGTGGACTACGGCCTTAACCCTACTTAACTACAGAGCACGGGTCTCCTCCCACAATGACTTCTCATTGTGGTATTCGGTTTATATGATGATGATGATGATGATACACAATACGTAGTTACGTAAAAAAATGTGCACACCTCAGGGATTAGTAACTACATACCTTGGAGAACATGGCAACTTTAAAAAAAAATGGACAGCACTTAGGTACAATGTCCATTATTGTAGTAGGTATCGGTATGTATTACCGCTTCAAGTCCTAAAAGGGTGCACTTGGCAAGCGTAAACATCGTTTACATTATCGCCTATATATTTTGCGTCATACATCGTTACGAATCTTCTTGGACATCCACTGCTGGACATTGTAGGATTTTTTTTACCAACTCCTTGGTTTTGTATTGCTTCTATAACTACTGAATACCTGCAACTCTCGATCGTCTGTCCATCTAGTAAGGAGTCACTTACTTTCCGGTGTAGAGTCGCTGCTCCAAGACTTTGAGACTCTAACGTAGTTCGGAACTATGTCTGTGACGCCAATTCAGTTTTGCGACTAACTGAGCTATTTTAATACCTTTGATTGGATCACATTGGGATTAGGGATACTCCTAGCCATTTTCGTAGCTCTATGTTTGACTCTTGAGCTATCCTATCAGGCCTCTTAGCGGCCATTTTTTGAAGCTTTTGTTTCTACGGTATTTCATCTAGAAAAATTTCAGCCAAAACCCACTAATTTTCATAAAAGATGAGCATAAACCGTTCCATTAGCTATTTTGTGATGAATCTAAAGCATTAAATAGAGCGCAAGTGCAACCTTACACATTTTAAATAATATGTTTTCATGAATGTAAGGACAAACTTGTCAAATACCATAAAAGATATTGCCTATAAATGTTCGATTTACTTGACTAAAAAAGTTAGCCAGACCTCTTATGTCACTTATTCCCGAGCAGGAGGTCATTTCACGTCGACCGACTATCGGCCACATCCGGTTGAAAGGCAATTTCCCGTCGGTCCACGTAGATGGAAATCAGACCCCTTTGGATAAGTAGGCCTAGATATTAGATATTGCAAAAAAAGTGCCGATTATCAGCGTCTTTGACCCTGTTAAATTAACGTAAGTAGTTTGATAAGTATAAATGAACCTACATCTATTTTCACCCTTATTGAAGATGTAAATTATCAATTTTTAGGATGAGGGAACACAATCATTCATAATCGATTCAATCGATTGATCGCGAGTCCATCCACGTATGTTTTCAGAGGGAACTGTTTATTGCCTCTGCTAATAAGTAGGTATCTCGAAGCTATCTATATGAAATGAATGAATTTGAATTTAAATAACGAAGTAAATTTTTTTTAAACCGTTTCCAACGTTTTCAAAGCTATATGTCTATGAAAAATTTCGTCAAAATTGATTTGAACTGCTTCGCCGCCGTACATAAGGCTTTCTTTTTTTTAATTCTGGAGAACGGTTCCAGGGGCAACTTTCTGGGATAAAATGTACATGCCCATCCACAGAACGATGCTGTATATTTAATGCATTTTATTAAAATCGCTGCAGTTGTCGGGCCGTACATAGGTCACCATCAAAACCAACCAAGCAAAGACACATTTTCGCATTTATTATAGAACCAGAATGACCTTAAAAAAATACCTAGCAATAAAAAGAAAAAAACTAATCATCTGGACGCGAACCAGGTTCTTCTGGTTTCTTGAAAAAAAAAGGGGAGTAAATAGAATTATCTGGATTCGAACCTGAGTCTTCTGGTTTCGGAACCGCTCTATATTAATTTGTGTTTTTACCAACACTTGCGCTCAGTCCGCGATTGCCAGCGAGCCGCAGGTTCAAATCCTGTCGGTTCCGAAAAAGTCTAAATGCATTCTAAATTTATAAAATTTAAATATACTCAGCACGCTCGTCGTCTTCGGCCTGCTGCAAGGTGGCGCGATTGGCTTCTCGAACGACTTTGATGTCCTGCTCCCAGAACCTTCTCAGATCAGGCGTAGACGTGTACGGAGCAGCCACTTCTTTGATTTTCAGGAACATGATTGCCGTTATAAAGATGCATATCACGTTAACGATAGTAAGACAGCAGCTCACTATGCCTGTGGGAAGAGTTTTTTTTTATTCTCTATCATTTATTTACATAATTTTTTTTTTTAATTTTCGGTAGTGTTATTAAATTATATATAGGTATAGGTATATGTATTGTATTAATATGATTATAATTATATATATATATATATATATATATATATATATAAAAACATTATTAATAACTAACAAAAAAACCCACTCTTCCGCTTGCGGGGCTTTTAAATACCCATTATTATTTCTAGAGTCCATTGAATTTGCCTTATATTTTTTTTAATGCTTTTTAGCCGATGGCACTGCCCTGTGTTACATTAATCGTGTCATCCCATTAATCAAAATCGACCCAACAAGGACGACGTAGCTCTTCTATATATACTAACTAGCTGTTGCCCGCGACTTCGTCTGCGTTTGATTTTGTTTTTAAAGTATTCAGTATCGTTAAGCTTTAAATGAGTATAGTAGTATATATATGTATAACATGTGACTGTCAATTAATTAAAGACAAATAATTTGCAATAAAATAAAATTGCGACTATAATTAAAGATATAAGCTATCCTATCTCTTAAGTTGGAGCAGACTGCTGACGGTGTGCCAATTTAATTTAAAATCGGTTAAGTAGTTTAGGAATCCATCGCGGACAAACATCGTGACAGGAGATTTATATATATTAAGATTACTACTAGGTATGTAAGTACCTACACGTATAAAGATTATTTAATACAATAACCTTTGTCAGTCGGGTGAAAATCGTTGACACAGAATTTTACAGTAAAATCTCCTAGGCTTGTTAAGTTGTAACTATTGACTCTTAAGGTCCATTAAAGCCTTTTTTTTTGTCTTGGTGGTAAAGCTTTTTGGCTACCTCTGTCCTTTTGGGCAGCCTACTGCTCAAAAGGACAGAGGAACCTCTGTACCTATACAGAGATTATGTGGGACCCGTTTACCCAAACTAAAAACCACTACGGCATATCCCTCTCGTTGGCTTTAGTAGACGTCCGGGTAACCCGGTGTGTACTTCCCAGTCGTCTACCAAACGCTCCAACTAGGGCTACTACGCTCAGAAGGAGATCAGGACAACTTGACCCCCTCTCAGACAGTAAGGGTAGCTAAGGTCCTTTAAAGCCTAACCGAAGGTTTACGAACCTTATTTATTTATTTATTCATAAGACACACCAGCAATTAATTGTAACTACATTCATAAAAGAAAAATTATGTGTTAGAATAACAAATATAATACAAACCTTGGAAACTTTGCTTTTTTTAATAGTAATAATTGATGGCAGGGCCGAGCAAAGGGTTTTTGACCAGGGTATGCATTAAAAAAGCAACAATATATAACAACGAAAAATAAACACTATGGGTTTTACAAAATCTTTCGGTGAAGCAATGTTCTATTATACTTATGAAATACACTGACACCGCTGCTGATTAGTCATGAATCGGTATAGTATTGTTTGTTTCTATTGTTTCCAAAACCCTTATAGGCTCTAATGGTAGGTTATGCAGTGCTTTTATGCATATATGCTGTGCACGCCACTGATTGATGGACCAAGCAGATGGTTCTCCTGATGGGCAAAACCGTCGCATACAACCCGAGTAAAACTTCGCAGGGCATGCAAGGCCACGTCCTTGTGGGACCTTTGTAGGCCTTAGTTGTTAAGCCTCATGTGAATGTAATGCTGCTTAGCGGCAGAAATAAGCATGGCGGTAAAACTTCCCCGGACAAGCTCTGCCACAAAAAGCTCTACTACTTACTACTAGTTCTGCTCGCAGTTAGCAGAAAGGTGAAGAAAAAAAAATCGTTGATTTAAGGTGCCTCCGGTATGGCTAACCTCTGTGTAAACGATCGATCATAAAGATCACTTAAAATTTTTCGATTTTCTGAGACATCATTTCGTCCGCCTTCAATGAGTAACAGTAATTACCTAATAGATATTTTATTCTACATCCTAAGGGTTGTTTGAAAAAACACAGTAAAAGGGACCTAGCTTCTAAATAAATCCGCCTTGCAGTTTTTGTACAACCTCTAACTGTATAACTCATTAAATCGACCAATCTCAGTAGGTAAAACTTTAATTTTTTTTTTTGTATTTTTGGAGGAATTATCAATTTTTATAAATTTTAAAATTCGGAACCGGCAATCGCGGCTTGAGGCGCCTTAACCAACTTAGCTACTGCTATTAGTTTATGTCTTTTTACATCAGTCTTATAATGACCGTAGCGCCATCTAGAAGGAAAGAGAGTAACAGATTCCAATTTTAAATTTATAAAAATTTGAAATGTTCCACAGTAAAAATTATAAAACGATTGTCTGTAGAAAGCTTACCATTAACAGCAAACTCAATGGGTAAGTACGGGTGGTAAAGCGGCACATAAGACGAATTTCCGAAATACGGCTCCCCTTTGATGTGGGGTACTTTCACGCCTGGATACAACAGCCATATACAAGCCAACGCCCAGTATAAACCCTGCAGAAGAACGGGAACAATGTCTTAAGTATGTCTTCGTAATATTATAATTAATTATACCTACATGCTCGTTTGTCGTTCATCAAAGAAAGGGTTGTATAGGCCCAAGATTTAAAGGTAAGTTACACTGTAAAATATACTATGTACTATGTACTTTTGTTTTTCTTTGTGTTTTGTTTCAATAAAGTTATTCTATATTCTAAGTTATCAAGGAATATCAAGCAGTACAAATAATAGATAATTATTTATACAGTTGAATATTCCATATTAATATGTTCTTAAGTATTTATGTATGATTGAGTATATATTAAGAAGAAGAAGAAGAAGAATGTATATTAGTTTATTTTTTTATATTTAATTATTATATTTTTCTTATTTGTGCAATTTTGTTTATGTATTTGTATTCAGCTATTTGAATGTAGGTTTATAATAATTTTACACCACCTGTCCGCTCTCGCTCATCTTGTCCTAATCCAAAGGTTGCCTGGCAGAGATCGCTACTAAGCGATAAGGCCGCCTATTCTACTTCTGTCTTTGTATTTCTATAGTTTTTTTGTTTTCCTAACTTCATAGTGGTGTACAAATAAAAAGTTAAATAAATAAATAATATTACTTACTAAAATATTTTAAAGAAAAACTAACTAAATCGTTGAAAATGTTTATCAAACTCCTGGGCAACGGGGACAATGCAACGGGACTAAATACACTCACTCCACAAACCCCTATTGGACCAGTGTGTATAAATTCTTCCCTCACATTTGAGATAAGGACACCCAACTCAACTCCCGAAACTTTTAGTTCGCATACTACAATGACTAAGGAAATAGAGGACTCGCTTTACTCCTTACGTAAAAACCTTGCCTGCCTAAGCAAGATACTAAAATGGCGATTAATCGTAGTGTATCCGATTCTTGCAAACTGTTTTTATTAAACGTCATAACTAAACAAAATAATAGCTACCTACTTAAAATCCTGCTCAACACTGAAATAAACAATTTCATCAAAATATTAATGCCATAGTGATGACACTTGATGTATTATTAGACTGCATTCATTATATTTCTAACTCGCGAAACTTTTAGTTCGCATCTATAATATCGTTTTGTTTCCTTCAATCAATCAATTAATGGCCTATTAACATTCCACGGTTAGACTAAAGGCCTCTGCCAACGAGGGAGGGTTTGCCCATAATCACCACGCTGGGCAAGATGAGTTGGTGATCGCAGTAGATGGTATTAGTAGCATAGAGGAAGCTGCTACCCGTTCTCTCATCTATTATATTTCCTTAGTCGCCTAGTACGACACCCACGGGAAAAGGAGGGGAATATATACACAGTAAAGTGTATTAAATAAATAATAATAACACGATGTTTATTATTATTTATTTAAAACACTTTAATGTGCACCAAGACATAATAAAGAGTTTAATAAGGATGAAATTACGAATATTAGGCAGTTAGGTACAAGCGATCTTTACCAGGCAACCTATCACAAAACTACTGAAAAGTTACAGTACAAAAAAAAAAGGCTGTACAAAAAAAATACGAAAAGTAAACACATAACAATAGATTTAACCATAAAGATACATAACCACGATTAAGATACATAGCCATAAATGACATATGATGACAGCCGACTGGCGCAGTGGGCAGCGAACCTGCTTTCTGAGCCTTGGCCGATTCCCACAACTGGAAAATGTTTGTGTGATGAACATATATGTTTTTCAGTGTTTGGGTGTTTATCTATATATTATAAGTAATTATGTGTATTATATTAATAGAAATATTCATCAGCTATCTTAGTACCCATAACACAAGCTACGCTACTTTGGGGCTATGAGGCGATCTGTGTAATGTGGTAGTATATTTATTTATTTATTTATTTATAGCCATAAATGAGTGTGGTTCCAGGTTCCGGTCTTCCGTAACCACAATCATCGGAAAACTCAGTTAACATAGAATCATCTGTACTCACGCAGTTCACAACCGGTGGTAGCAAAGAGGCAGAAATAGCGATGCCTATCAGAGGTCCGGCACTGCCTTGCAAAAGAGCAAGCGCCACGCCCGTCCCCGAGGTCAGGGCCCAAAGCACTCCCATCCATAACGAGCGGACGTTTCCTCTGAAAGTATCGCGAGTCGTTACGCCTGAGTGACCTTTATGAATTACCCTCAATTTGAATGCCTTTATTTCCAAGACGAAGTTTCTTAAGTAAGGAATCATTAGGGTGGAATTTTTCAGCTGAATTGAAGTAATGAATATCGTCGCTATACCTTACCTACCTACCTACCTAACTAACAAAAAAAACACCGAATTAAGAATATTCAGAATCCGTGTACACGACTAATATTTGAATATGATAAACGTTCAGAACAGTATCTTACCCCTAATGTTCTGAACGTATCATAAAATGAGGAAATTGGAAAATTTCTCTGTCTGTTCTGCCTCTGCTCTTTTTTTGGACACATTATACTGCATGGAATAATGGCTGAATGAGGGTTCTTTATGTAATTATGAAAATTAAGCTTAATTTGCTATACTCCGCGAAAAGCAGTAAAATCTGTATGGTGTTTAATAATTTCTTCAATCCTTCAGAACAGATCTTCGTCAATGTACCCTCTACGCACGTTTCGCGCCGGAACCGGAGCATCCTCAGGAGATGTTGACTTTACAATTATTCATTGTAAAGTCAACATCTCCTGAGGATGCTCATCAAACATCTCCTGATGATAGAAGCAGGTGTTACTTTGCGGAAATCCATGGTATATAACCATGGATTTCCGCAAAGTAACACCTGCTTCTATCCGATTATTTATGTTCTTAAATCTGTGTAAATCTGTGAAAGAAAAGTGTTGCTTTTTACGGTATGTTTTCAGGTAGGTATGTACAAGGTACCTACCTATCTTTATGATTGGGGTTCAAGTATTGGTATCCTGTTTTAACGAACACTTTGAAATTACAAAAAACTGCACGGACTAACATTCGAGATTACCTTGAAATTTACAACACACCAAAACTATAATTATTATATCTTTTCAAAGTGGCTTTATTGGCAATCGAAGCGTTAGTAAAAACCTTCTAGTGGACAGACTTCATCAAACGAGTAGAAGGGATTCGCTGGGAAGACCTATGTCCAGCATTGGACAATAAAAAATCAAAGTTTGTACTAAGCGAAAGCTTATTCTTCTTAGACCAGGGCGCGCTTGAAATCCTCGTAGTTTTAGTTTTAAGTTTACGAATGTAGTGATTGCCATTTTTTAAGTTATCAACGCATCAAAAGTGCCATTTTTATGCCTATTTGGATTAAGAAATATTTGACTTTGACTTTGACAATCGGTTGACTTGATGATGATGATAATGGTCACTCAACTTCAGCTTGGTAAGTATGACTGTGCGTAGGTAATATAATTTTAAGGTATTTAATTTACTAACCTTGATTTCATTTCTTCAGTAGGCCAGTCGCCAAAGCCCCAAGGCATTTCAGTGGTTCCCAAGATAAGTCCAAATATAAATCCGAACAATAACGATAGGAACATCCCCAGGATCAGGCTCTCAAAGCCGCTCCGTACCAGACTCCTATCAGCGATGATTGTCCCGAAGGTTATCGACATCACAGGACCCATTAAAGGCGATACTAACATGGCTGCCACGATGTTTGACGCATTATTCTCTACCAGTCCTAAAGCTGCTAGGGAACTATACAAAATGGTTACAAAAATAAGATTACGGATAATATACAAGAGTTAAATACTAGTTTGAACCAAGATAGAACCATTACATCTTGTTTTAGTAGGTATTTTATTATGTAATTAAACTTTAGTCCTCTATGTTTAAAAATATTTTGCTATTCTTAGTAATAATTTGATCACCTTAGATCATATCATCTACCTCCAGGGCGTTAGATAATTGGCCACTAGCGTCTCCCGAAAAATAAGTTTTAAACCCCCGACGTAAAAACGACGGAGTGTTATAAGTTTGACTTGTTTGGTGTGTGCGTGTGTGTGTATGTGTGTGTATGTGTGTGTGTGTGTGTGTGTGTGTGTGTGTATGTGTATCCGTGGCATCGTAGCGACCGAACGGATGAACCGATTTCGATTTCGTTTTATTTGTTTGAATGGTAAATTAAAGTTTTCTTATCTATATTTGATGAAGATGGCCGGTCCACAAGATGGCTGCTGTCACTAATTGGTTGTTTACATATTTTACCACAATTTCGTTAATATTGGT